>NW_007379042.1:24184-66872 GCF_000475195.1 Diaphorina citri
CAAAAAACGACATTCAAATTAGCTTTCCAAATGTTGAGATGACAAAATAAGGAAGAAGCTACAACAAAGGGAAGCTGGGTATACGATAGATTTCAGCTTCCAACAAGTTCAAGGGAACAAGATTCAAACAATCTGAAAAGGGGAAAAAATGGGATGCAAAACAATATTCAAACAATCAGGTTCTAAATTAGATCAGAAATACCATTGAGAAAATAAGACTATGCACATCAAGCACAACTAACAGAAAGAGTAGGTACTTCATTTATGAATCCTATAAACAGAATTGATATTAATCTAGATATGAATGCAAACCCACAAAAAAGCAGACGAAAGAATTTGAAAGTACCTCAGTAAACCCGAAATAATATAATAAACATTTCTACAATACTTAAAATGTATAATTTATTGTGCAGAACTATAAATATATTGTGTATAAAATACATAAAAAGTATACTTACAATATCAGACAAGTAGGTAAGTACACAATGGTCAGGAAATTATCTATGCTATGGCGATGATCTCTTTGCTTATAGCATAATTTTCTGTATTGCTGCACTTTTTGCTGATAGCCAAAACACTCCTAAACAAACTAGAAACTAATGGCAGTTGTAGAACACAAGTATTGTGGACGTAGCAACATTTTTCCATTCAAAATCGAGCTTGTTTTGCGACTACGGTATTTGCATTTAAATTACCTACTAGGTTCCTAAAGGGGGAAAAAAAAAAAAAAAAAAAAAAAAAAACATTTTTTGGAAGGTTTATTGTAAAGCTATGCACAATTCCGAAGAGGTACCGTTCTGTCTGCTGAATAATTATCTACCTACAATGTTGCAGACAGACAGTCGAGTTTTGTTATTGCTCTCTCACAAATTAATATATTCTGCACTCATATCAATGTTTGATATGCTCTCTGTTACACCATAAATATTTTGGTTTCCAACATAATTATGTATTAGTATACTTTTACACGCTTTGATTTTCTACAATTTTATTGCTTTGAACATTGAACCCTCATTTCCCTTTGAACTTCGAAGGTGGACAACATGTATCTAATAGAGATACTGTAGTGTAGATATTTATGAGAAATAGATGTGTATTGCACGTATGACAGAAGCTAACGTACCTAGAAATGTCTTTGCCATGCCAAACCGATTAAAACTCGAGATGAACAAAATGGGAATGCCAACAATTAAAACACAACTATAGACAACAATTACGTACCTATCAATATCAAGAATCCAGCTCACATCAAACTTTACCAGAATGTTACAAATTCAGATTAGGTATTTTCTGTGATTACCAGCAAGACCGTTTAAAACATAACAATCATAACACCAGCGCAAAGACCATAAAAGCAGAAAAAATGGCACATATTAATTACACTGAAACAATTATAAAAGAACACGTAAATGGGCAAATGGTGGACAGTGATCAATCAAGCCGCAATATTAATGGAAGAATTTCGAAATGGTCTCTTTGACTCCAAGATACCTAACTGAATATAGCTAGCAAGGAATCTATAAATTTGAGATCTACTAAACCCATTGTCCGCTCTGGAAGTGACAATCATAAATTGGAATAGCAACTGGAGATGGGGGGAAAAAAGCCAAGAAGAGAGTAACCAGAAAATTAGGAACTCTATTGGAAAATTAAATCTCAAAAACTAGAAAGCTGTTGATGGAAAACAAGAAAATAAATACAGGTGGCAATCAATAATATGGAAAGATCCCAAACCAGTTTCTATTCATTGTAGAAGAACAGAAAATGCTAAAGAAAGTGCTAACGCGCCGCGCCGACCCCATAGAAAATTGGGAAAAGTCACACGAAAAGAAGAATAATTACTGATGTACATACTACTCGTATACGGACGTAGTGATCCAGGCCCTAAGGAAACTAAAGGGCTTTCTATAGTGTGTACAAAGCTAGGACTCATTTCTTTTATCTGTTATCTTCTCTATGTAAAGAGTAGATAAGGCAACCATTGCAACCAGTGGATTAAGAAAAGTGGAACATAACTGCAGTACCTATGTGGTTAGAAGTGGATGCTATGGTGAAGCAGAGTGTTGGTACATTAACACCACTTGAAGAGACCGCAATGTTTCGCAGAAGAAAAGTTCAAAGGCCTTGTAATAATAATAATAATAATAATAATAATAATGAAAAAATAATAATAATGAAAAAATAAAAAATAAAATAAACAACGCTTTTCCTGTGGACACAATGGATGAATATGCAAGGCATGGATAATTTATCTGTCTCATTATATCTATTTACATAGGTATTAGATAATAATTATACTCATCCTAAAGGTAAGTACATAGTTAGGTACAATTTATTATTCAAGCTGCAATAGTGACGTGTTCTATTTTAGTGGACATGCAATTTCAACAGGGATCAAGATAAAATCTTCTGTTTCAAGAGTAACGAAAACTGAACAGCAACAAACATTTCCCTTACAGATAAGGTTCATTCTCTGAACGGCTGGCTTTCTCCTAATCCTATCTTGCTCTCTGCGCTTTCGGGACGATAAGACCTTAGCAGTTACAGGTCCCTGTATCAAACATAAAAAAAAACATTTTCCTTACAGATAAGGTTTGTTCTAGGAACGGCTGGCACTCTAGGGGCGATAAGACCTCAGCAGTTACAGTTATTGTCAAACATAAAAAAAAAAAAACATTTTCCTGGCAACATTTCCTCATTCTGTTAGAGATCTCAAAACAAAAGAAAATCCGCTTGTTGCGTCTACAATTTCGCCCTCTCTTCTTTCTCCCCATTAGTCTGTGATGTTTTCTCTCCATTCCGCCCTTCTCTCCAATTACAAAGAAGATACAATGTAACTATTCAATTAGGAAGCTTAAAGCCATCAAATAAAGGGTTTGGATATCATTTGAGTCCAATCAAAACTCAGCGTAGGAAGGGGGAGGAAAGTTGCAAAGTTGCTTGCGTAAGCGGCTTACGATATTCTTGACATATTGAAAAATTATATTTCCTCTCGGATTTTATTTCAGAAGGGCGGAATTACCCGTTTCCCCTCCGATCTTAATTTATTTTAAAAAATAGACACAATATTATTATTCATCAGATTTTTTCTTGATTTTCTCCCTTTTTATTGTACAGGGTAAGCCAAAAAGGTGACGATGGGTAGAAAACAAGAGCAGAAGAAAAACTTAACTTGGGGGAAACAAAGGAAACATGGAACAAAGAAAAACATGATGATGAAAATATCATTAGAAACAAGCTGGGTCCGTCCCTCCGGGAATTTTTTGGCCCGAAGTTTAGTCGATCGTGGTTAAAGAAAATTAGTACCTATGTACCTACCTATTTTGTTAAATATTCAGTTACTCGCACTGCGTGCTCGGGAGTTTGCGTATAAGGTCGCGCTGCGTGCTCCCGGCGTTTCGCGGTTGTGCATGCGGTCGCGCTTCGCGCTCCCGGGGCTTCGCGGTTTGTAGCATAGGGTCGCTCTTCGCGCTTCCTATTACCTATTATTACATAATATATGTACCTACATACTTTCATGTAATGACTTAAAATCAAGACTAGAGCCCTTTATTCCTTTTAATGTTTCCTAATGACTTGCTCCCGGCGCTTCGCGGTTGTGCATGCGGTCGCGCCTCGCGCTCCCGGGGCTTCGCGGGTTTTACCATAGGGTCGCTCTTCGCGCTTCCTATTACTACATAATATATGTACCTACATACTTTCATGTAATGACTTAAAATCAAGACTAGAGCCCTTTATTCCTTTTAATGTTTCCTAATGACTACCAATATAATGTTTAAGTCACCCATCCATTTATTGGCCTTGCTCGGCGTAGCTTAACATAGATGACGCTAAAACCGGTCTTATTAACGACTGAAGTGTTATCTAAAACTTTCTCGCTTTGAGTTCATAGGTCGTCGCGACAAATTTCAAGATCAGAGCTCATTTGTGTGAGAAAATATGAAAAAAATCCCCCAAAAACCAGTTTTTTTTTAGCTTTTTGGTTCTCTGGACAAAATTTGCACCACCATTTTCGTGTTCCTGGTAAAAAGACCTTTAATTTGATATATACCTAGGTCGACCAGGTTTGGATAAGTCCTTCTATGGGGGACAGACAGACACACAGACAGACAGACACCGAAGCGAATAGGTACCTACAATAGTACCATACCTTTTACGAGTATTATTAGTAATAATAAAGGAAGGACGGACTAAAAAGTTCAAGATGGACCTGCCGGGAGAAGGACAGACAGACAGACACACAGACAGACAGACACCGAAGCGAATAGGTACAATAGTACCATACCTTTTACGAGTATTATTAGTAATAATAAAGGAAGGACGGACTAAAAAGTTCAAGATGGACCTGCCGGGAGAAAACGGAGAGGGAGGGGGGGGAAAGAAGAAATATTAATTGCGTGAAAAGAGAACAGCAAAAAAGCACATTAACATTGGATGAAGCAGAAGAAGAGAGAGGGAGGGGAGGGAGAGAGGAAGGGAGAGAGAAAAGAAACAGAAACATACTATGGAGCAAGGGGGGGGGGAGTCTTAGAGAAATAAGGAAGACAGGAAAGGGCAAAACTTACATTAAAAACTAGAAGAAGAACAAGGAGAAAGAGGAGGAGGAAGACTAAGGAAAAGTAGGTGGAAGAAGAAGGAGAAGGACAAATTAAGGACTTACTAGGTACTGCAACCTACGCAGGAATAAAAGAAGAAAAATATACAACAATAAAGAAAGGAGAAGGACAAATTAAGGACTTACTAGGTACTGCAACCTACGCAGGAATAAAAGAAGAAAAATATACAACAATAAAGAAATGAAAGAATGTAAAAAATTGATAAAGGGAGAGAAAAGAAAACGGGAAAGAGAGAGAGAGAAAGGGAAAGGGAGAGAGAGAGAGAGAGAGAGAGAGAGAGAGAGAGAGAGAGAGAGAGAGAGAGAGAGAGAGAGAGAGAGTTTTTTTTAGCTTTTTGGTTGTCTGGACAAAATTTGCACCACCATTTTCGTGTTCCTGGTAAAAAGACCTTTAATTTGATATATAGGTCGACCAGGTTTTGGATAAGTCCCTTCTACGGGGGACACACAGACAGACAGACACCGAAGGGAATAGGTACAATAGTACCATACCTTTTACGAGTATTATTAGTAATAATAAAGGAAGGACGGACTAAAAAGTTCAAGATGGACCTGCCGGGAGAAAACGGAGAGGGAGGGGGGGGAGAGAAGAAATATTAATTGCGTGAAAAGAGAACAGCAAAAAAAGCACATTAACATTGGATGAAGCAGAAGAAGAGAGAGGGAGGGGAGGGAGAGAGAAAAGAAACAGAAACATACTATGGAGCAGGGGGGGGGGGGGTCTTAGAGAAATAAGGAAGACAGGAAAGGGCAAAATCTAACTCCTGTTCTTCTGTAAAGAATTATTACTTTGTAATAACGAGACTTTTAGTTTTGATCCTGCACTTTTCTAGAAAGTTTTAATTACCTATTACCTATGTAGGAGTAGGTACTAGGTAACCATAACCATGTACGTAGGTTGTATGCGTTTTGGTATTTGCCCAATGCCCAACCATGCATTTTTCAACATTTCCCCCTCATCTAGGACAACTTTTTGCAATAATTTCGAACTTAAAAGTCCAAGAAATAAATCAAAAAAGTCCAAAGAGAAATAAATCAAACGTCGATAAGAAAAAATACCTACTTGACTCGCGGGTTTTTGTGTTTTTCGTACGTAACTACCTATCTTTTTAAACTTTTTTTTTTGTAATTTTTTCTGTGTATTAGTCAGTTCCCGTATTTTCCATAGATTTGGAAAAAAACCGGAACAAGGGTGTGTTCCGGCGGAACATTTGATTTTTGACAAAAATACGGATTGTTCCGGGAAATAACGTATATCTTTTCGTATTTTCTTGTTTGATGATAACATGTTTCACATTATAATTACCTATATCTCAATGTCTGAACTCCTGTTCTTCTGTAAAGAAATATTACTTTGTAATAACGAGACTTTTAGTTTTGATCCTGCACTTTTCTAGAAAGTTTTTATTACCTATGTAGGAGTAGGTACTAGGTAACCATAACCATGTACGTAGGTACGTTGTATGCGTTTTGGTATTTGCCCAATGCCCAACCATGCATTTTTCAACATTTCCTCCTCATATAGGACAACTTTTTGCAATAATTTCGAACTTAAAAGTCCAAGAAATAAATCAAAAAAGTCCAAAGAGAAATAAATCAAACGAGGTAACCATAACCATGTACGTAGGTACGTTGTATGCGTTTTGGTATTTGCCCAATGTCCAACCATGCATTTTTCAACATTTCCCCCTCATATAGGACAACTTTTTGCAATAATTTCGAACTTAAAAGTCCAAGAAATAAATCAAAAAAGTCCAAAGAGAAATAAATCAAACGTCGATAAAAACATATGCTTCAAATATTTTACTGTTTAGAGAGCTAAAGGTCACCTGCCTTGCGAATAAAAACTCGCTACCCCATGTGAAGAAATGAAAATGCAATATCTCTCTAGTTCTAATAAAATCCAGCACAGCGCCTTGGTTCATACATATTTTCAGGGAATGAGACTTTTTTTTTTCAGAATGAGTTTTTTGTAATTTGATTTGATTTTCCTTCATTTGTTTTTGTCCTGCCTTCAGGCCGTCACTTTTTATATGGTCAGTGTAGCACTTGACTCTTTTAATAAGAAAATCCTAACCAGCCTGGCTAGCTGGAGGTTACAAAGGGTTTATCGCGTTTCAAAGGAAAAGCACAAGTTCTGATGGGCCAAGTAATCTTGGCTAGAGAGGGAGACCATCACAGATTCAATGGGTCATCACGAAAATTTCCCTTTACTTCCCTCCTTTGCCAGCCTAGTTAGCTTAGGTGGTAGTGCGTCTGCCTTGTAAGCGCTAGGCCGCGGGTTCGATTCCCGCCCGGGGCGGATTTTATCCTGATGGGATAACTGCGTCTGCCTTGTAAGCGCTAGGCCGCGGGTTCGATTCCCGCCCGGGGCGGATTTTATCCTGATGGGATAATGTTCGGGTGGCGCGTCTGCCTTGTAAGCGCTAGGCCGCGGGTTCGATTCCCGCCCGGGACGGATTTTATCCTGATGGGATAATGTTCGTTCTCGAAACGGCTGGCTTTCTCCTATCCTGTCTTCCTTCTCTCTTCGATTTCGGGACGATAAGACTATAGTAGTTACAGTTCCCTCTGTCAAACCTGGCTGGCTTTCTCCTATCCTGTCTTCCTTCTCTCTTCGATTTCGGGACGATAAGACCATAGCAGTTACAGTTCCCATCGTAGGCTTTCTCCTATCCTGTCTTCCTTCTCTCTTCGATTTCGGGACGATAACTAGCAGTTACAGTTCCCTCTGCTTTCTTCCACCTGGCTTCCTTCTCTCTTCGATTTCGGGACGATAAGACCATAGCAGTTACAGTTCCCTCTGTCAAACCTCTTTAAAATGGTTCGATTCCCGCCCGGGGCGGATTTTATCCTGATGGGATAATGTTCGTTCTCGGAACGGCTGGCTTTCTCCTATCCCTCTCTTCCTTCTCTGATTTTGGGACGATAAGACCATAGCAGTTACAGTTCCCTCTGTCAAACCTCTTAACAAAAAAATACATGTGTTTTTTTTCTTTCGGGACGATAAGACCATGGCAGTTACAGTTCCCTCTGTCAAATCTCTTAGAAAAAAAAATAAATAAAAAAATACTTCCCTCCCCCCCTACCGTTTTAAACAGAGAATTTTCTTACCCTTCAATTTGGGGACGATGAGACACAAACCTTCTTTGTTACAGTTCCTTCTCCTTGTGTTTGGTGGATTATGTAAATGTAAATGCAATTTCTTTGTGTTATTATGTCACAACTTTGGTGCTCACTGCAGCATTGTAGGATTTTTCCCAATAAGTCAAAAATACATAGATCGTTCTGAGCATCTGAGCTTTATTGAATTTCAAACAAGAGATCGACTGAGGAGGTCTCAAGACAATTGAAAATGTTGATATTCAGGGATTGGTATAAGTAGGGCCATCGGCTATAATGAAAGCCCTATGTCACTGCGACCTGGTTAGATTTTTTGTGACTTTGATATTCAGGGAGCACTCATTTATACTTTAATATTTTCTTCGAATAATAAAGATAAGGACCTACCGAAATATATTTCCAAATACAAAGATACCAATACCTATGAGTATACCTAATTATTTAATTCTATTGAGGAAAATAGGCATTGAAACATTGGGAAACGGTCACACATGAGTGACACTAGGAAGTCAGTAGGTGATAACAAATCATCACCAGAACCAACACACCAAGTGACCTAGGTGATCATCCTGAGGTTTTACATCTTAACGGTGGTGATAATCCATCATCTAATATTCAAAACCAGCGGTTCCCAACCTTTTGTCTCCCGCGTACCCCTTAGGTACCCGGGCTTAATCTCACGAACCCCCGCTACCATACCGAGGTTCCGGGTAGCCATACCTACTCCTAGGTTGATGTGTACCAGTACTACTGAGTCCTAAACACACAAATGTAAATGCAATTTCTTTGTGTTATTATGTCACAACTTTGGTGCTCACTGCAGCATTGTAGGATTTTTCCCAATAAGTATCTCAATAATCCTAACAACCAATGTTTACCTACCATGCTGGCACCGGTCGCTATGCGCATTTACATGTCATAGCTACTCATTTTCCTCACGAGGCTGAGTGGGCCCCGCAACAGCCAGTCACGGGATCAATCATTTGCATGATACAAATTTCTTGACCCCGCCGGGAATCGAACCCGGATCTCCCGCGTGCAAGGCGAGTGCAGTGACCACTACACCATGGGAGCTGACTAAAGAAGTATTATTATTATGATTATTATTATTATTATTATTATTATTATTATTATTATTATTATTATTATTATTATTATTATTATTATTATTATTATTATTATTATTATTATTATTATTATTATTATTATTATTATTATTATTATTATTATTATTATTATTATTATTATTATTATTATTATTATTATTATTATTATTATTATTATTATTATTATTATTATTATTATTATTATTATTATTATTATTATTATTATTATTATTATTATTATTATTATTATTATTATTATTATTATTATTATTATTATTATTATTATTATTATTATTATTATTATTATTATTATTATTATTATTATTATTATTATTATTATTATTATTATTATTATTATTATTATTATTATTATTATTATTATTATTATTATTATTATTATTATTATTATTATTATTATTATTATTATTATTATTATTATTATTATTATTATTATTATTATTATTATTATTATTATTATTATTATTATTATTATTATTACTCAAATGGTGTGTTCACTGTCCTGTGATCCAATTTTGTCTTATGCTCCAATTTTCAGTCCTACTCGTATATGATCCAATTTTCAGTCTTATATGATCCACTTTTCATTCCTGTGATCCAATTTTAGTCAAATACTAGTATTGGATCATAGGAAGACTTGATAGATGAATGAAAGAAATCTTCAAAAGAACTGACTATCTTTCTAGAGCCGCAACATCAACAGGTACATCAGACGCTTTGATCACCTTATTTTTATGATGGGCATCTTCTAATTCAGAACTCGGATCTTTCGGAATCACGCATTCTCTACTTTGTACTTGTAGAAAATTACACTAATGTATTCTAGCAAGCACGATACTGTATGACGGCTGTATATTATCGGCACTAAACATGGATAATGTTATTATTAAGTATCTCTTAATATCTTACAAGTTTGATTTATTTGCTTTACTCAAGGTCTCACATTTGCCAGCTCTTATTTTATGTTGTCACACGAGCCCGGCTGGTCACTAGATCCGCCAGTGTGTTGCAAATGTGTTTCTACTTTTCCAATCCAATACTCTTTCATATTCTACAGTTTTGTACGTTTGTGTTGGGTTACGAAAGCTGTGCCGATGCCGTCTGAAACCTGGGTTTCGCAATCAGATTTGGAGTTGTGATATACCGTATGCATCCTTGAGATTCACGAATATCGAGCATTAAAGCTTAAAATGGCATGTTCTTTCGATGATAACATGACTGAATTTCCCATCCACTGTACTTTTGTATCCAGGTAGTCATGTAGCTTTTTCTAACCTTTGTAGGACATCAACGGAGTTTACTTTTCATCAATGGACTTTACTCTTCCAGGAGCACAGCATTCGCGGAATCCCTAGCATTTATGGCAGAACCATTGGATTCATCCAGTATCTCTGGCGATCGGTTTCAGTGAGGAGACGGACTGATTTACATGGTCCTAGCACATGGATAAAGTTACTTGGGCGGAACAGGATAATGTGTTGGTATACTCTTAGGTACTCTGAGAATATCGGAATCTAATAACGACACGCGCGGGGCCGTGGGAAACTCAATGAAGCGAAGACGGTCGATATAATTTGATACCTCTCAATGATCTCCCCAATAAGCTTTGAGATAATGTATACCTAAGTTACAATAATATGCTTGTATCTAAGAGGCTTAAGTTAAGAGCATAAGTTCAGACTGAACTGTTCAGTTATCTAGATATACCTTTTAAGATGTGTCCACACATAATCGACGGCCGTTGACCATGTTTGGAGTTTTGGACACACCTTTATGATCATTGGTCTTTTCATCGTTTAGGCAGGGGAAAGAATGTTAGAACAGTTACTTTACTATCGTTGGCAAATCTTTGAATTCCCCTACATGACGCTTATAAACGCCACATGCGACTGCGGCACAGGCAGATTTATTTGTGCTAAATTTTCCTAGGTTTTCCCGTTTGCCATGATAAGTACTCATATGCTGCGGTTTTTACCCGCCAACGCAATATTTCTCTATTGAAGTGAATGTTAATGTGGGTAAATCAATATCAATAAATTTGTTTTATGACTTTATGAGAGCTTGTAAGTAATCTTCTTTCGAGGTTCAAGAAGCCGTCCAGTTTTCTTTTTCTCATTATTCTGTAAAGTGAGTTCTTGTAACGCTCGGTTCAAATCCTTACAGCAGGATATATAAAGTAATCGTATAATAGGTACCTATAAGCCTTGCTAGCTGTGCTCTATTGGAAATAAAAAGGTGCCAAAGGAATTCTTCTCCAACTCTTGTTCTAACAGAGTATAATAAAGGTCTGCTAGATAAAATTATTCATTCATTCAGAAATATCACCTATGTGGCATGAAACTCGTATAATAGGTACCTATAAGCCTTGCTAGCTGTGCTCTATTGGAAATAAAAAGGTGTCAAAGGAATTCTCCTCCAACTCTTGTTCTAACAGAGTATAATAAAGGTCTGCTAGATAAAATTATTCATTCATTCAGAAATATCACCTATGTGGCATGAAAGTTGCATTTGAAATAAATCTCCCATAGTAACAAGCGAACAAAACACATGTTCTGGCTCCTAGACAAGAGACAAACCTACAAGCAAGACCAAAACCACCCACAAGTTTGCAATGTTGGCAACTTGGCAGATACAATTGTGAAGATAAAATCATGCCACTTCTTTGAGCTGGTACTTCTCACCCACACTATTCCTTGTGCTTGTTTTCCCCTCTAGAGTTTTCAGTGATGTTCAAACATACGACTTTGATAACAATATTCAGTTGCAAATGGGTTTTTAGTGTTCTGTTGTTTAGTGCTAATAAAGTAGCCATCCTCAGAACAAGTAGTCACAATAGGACAACAATTTGTGTACCTACTTCTTTCTTATCATCGATTGCATATTTCATTTCAAACTCGTCCTTTATATTTCTCCCCTCGACTTCCAGATTCTTCTGAGTTCAATTTTCCTTGGAGATATCTCTACCTGTAACTGGTAATAAAGTATCTGTTAATCAGATAGTAAAATAAATAACTACCTATGTACCTACCTATTTGGATATTTGAAATTTTAAAGGGCGACAAAATTCCAAGAGTAATTGAAACATAATCGAAAAAAAAATCCATGCCAAATAAGTTGTTAATAAAGATTTAAAATATGTTCACAAGTTCACATTCTAAGCATAGATCTATCTAATATCAGAGACTAGATCACCTAAGGTATGTATTTTGCTTAATAAACCACATAAAAGCCTACATGCTTGTTTCGTGTACTTATCTGATAATTATGCATCTCCCTCCTATCTAATTCCATTAAAAATCGCTTGAGATGCCTACATTTCTCTACTAATGGGCATTTTCAATGCTAAAAAGAAAAGATGTCCATAACTGTATACTTCATTATCTGTTAATCATGCATCTCCCTCCTATCTAATTCCATTAAAAAATCGCTTGAGATGCCTACATTTCTCTACTAATGGGCATTTTCAATGCTAAAAAGAAAAGATGTCCATAACTGTATACTTCATTACTTCATACTCGAAATAATTCTTCCCCTATGACAAATGCCTTTCCGAAACTAGGTTAATTCAATGTCAATTACTTTGTAAATGTAAGGATAACATCACGTTTTCCCATCATGAGAAGTTGATCTAATCAAACTGGAACTTCATCAAAGCACAAAACAACAGACCCCATCTAAAACCGAAAATACCGTTCAACATAATCTTCCACTTAAGCCAGAAGGGTTAACGAGGATTACATTGATGGATCGATTCCGGTATTTGCTGTACAGGGAAAAAGTTTCATATACTATCTAAATCAATAACTTGAGTAATCTATAAAAAGTTTCGTTAAAATTACGTTAAACCACTACTTACACTAAACCTTGAGATATTTCATAGCTACCTAATAGTTTTGCCCACAACAATTTAACACCTGCAGCTTATATGGTAAGAGTACACCTAGATATGTGTAGGCAAGGAAAAGTTTATCGTGTAAAGATATTTTTCGAATAGACCACAGCTTGTAGGTATTATAGCACTTTACAAGTACGACTGGTAGTAATCTATTTATCTCTGTGGATCTAGCTAACTTAATCTCGCCAGCCCTTTGAGTCCTGGAAGAAATCGAGTACTCTCAGCTCATAGATAAATCACTGACTATAACCCATCTTGAGAGCCAAGGGGAGTAAAACATATTATATTAGGTACCAATAATGTACAAACAAGCTTAGCTTTATACAGGTACATATGGGAGCTACATGTATGT
Source organism: Diaphorina citri (assembly GCF_000475195.1). NCBI lineage: Eukaryota > Metazoa > Arthropoda > Insecta > Hemiptera > Psyllidae > Diaphorina > Diaphorina citri. The sequence continues at coordinate 37,294 of NW_007379042.1, forward strand.
TTCAAATGCGATAATGATTTTATTATTTTACCAAATCCAATTACCAATTACCCAAGTTTCACAGGAACCTCAGTCGGACATGATTTCATAGACCAGGTGCAAACAGTATTGAGTTTTGTGGTAATGCCGTTCTTCGGCTGTATCTAAAGCCGCTACAACAAACGAGAACCAGCCTTACCTGTTTAGGATAAAGTTCGGCCCGGGCGAGAATAGAACTCGCGACCTAGTGCTTACAAGACAGGCATGCTACCCTCCAAGTTAACTAGGCTGGCCCTATAAAGATTATATCAGCAGCTGCGAAGGAACAAGGAAACTCTACAGTTTCCAATTTCCAGGAGCCTGGAATTCCACCTGGTAACACGTCATGCTGTTATTACAGTGTTCCACATATTAATTATGATAGGAGAAAGGCAGCATTTCCAACAACGAACATTATCCGTTTAGGATAAAATCCGCCCCGGGCGGGAATCGAACCCACGGCCTAGCGCTTACAAAGCACACGCACCACCCTCCAAGCTAACTAGGCCGGCTATCATGTATTTATCGAGGAGGAAAGGGTAGACACAGACAGAACGGAAATGAAGGATGCATTATTCGGAAAGTAAAAGAACACTCAAGTCTCCAACACTGATAATTTAATTATTCGTATCTTATAACTAGTGGCGTAGGTTTTGTTATCCGGTTAACGCATATTTTCCTTTCACATTTTTGTCCTAAAATGTCCATGGTCCTAAAATTACCACCTAACATTGAGAAAGAAAATATATTACTAATGTTGTTTCTTCTTCTTGTTGTGTCATGTCCGTTGTCGAACGTTGACGACCATTCTACTGATTTTATGTCGATCTTTTGCCGCTCTAAATAGTTTTTCACTTGACATCTTGTACCATTCCTTCTACCACTTGACAATGTTGCTACCCTTCAATTAAATATATTAAAAAGCCCATCTTCAGAGCCCTTCTACCTATTTTAACCTTTTTTTCTATTTAACTATTTAATCGTACCTTCAAGATAGCGAGCTATAACAAAAACTTAGCAAAGGGGTTTTGATCGTTTGTACTACATTCGGATGCTAATGGGTCGGGGCATTTTAATCATTAATTATCTCAAAGTGTGACCCTTAACATGTTTTTAGCTGATGCTTTTATATCCAGTAGTTGACTATGATTTAATGATCTATTTCCATTTCCCTACTGAATCTTTCCCCCTCCCCTACACCTCTGAAATGGAACTTGAGGTAATTCAGAAAGCTTCCCTGCTGGGATGGGGAAATGGGATAACAATTCCAAATGGGACTCCGATTTTTTTTTAATCCCCGTAGAAAGCTGGCCTGAGATTTTTATATAAAAGAAAATCCCCAGATGAAAAACAACAACATTTGTGCGAAGATCGAATCAGAGGACCTTAGCATGTAAGTACATCGAGTTTCTTCGAAGTTATTTCGGATCTGAGCTGAAAATTTTCACAGTGAAACTATTTTTTCTAAAGCATCACCGTTAAGTATAGAGTTCAATCCTTGGTGTGGTTGGGTATTTCGTATAAAAATTCAGGTTTTGGGAACTGATTCAATTCAAAATTTGGTTGTTATTAACATTTTTTCTTTTTTGAAGGTTTAAACAGCTGTGCTTAAAATACCCAACCTTTAGCTACACTACATCATATCTAGTCGCATCAGTTGAACAAAGTTCCCCCGTTTTTTGTTCCCCAGACCTACTCCCCTCGACCCCCACCATGTCTACACCACTGTTCAGTCTTCTCCTCTCCGCCCTAGTCTTATCCAATAGTCTCCTGATCAGTGTCGACGCTAACGAAGTGGGAGTGTGCATCCGCAACTGCGCCCAGTGCAAGAAAATGCTCGGCCTCTATTTCGAAGGACAACTGTGCGCCGAAGCCTGCGTCAAATTCAAGGGCAAAATGATCATTATTTAAACAAAGTCCCATTATGCCAACAGTTTAAACAGTGTGCCTTTCCTAAGGCTCTGAAAAGTTGTGGCACAGGCTTACCCTCAAAACAGATTTCTTGTCAATGTTGAATAGGGTTTGGAGTTGTTCCTCACAAGCCTCGGGATTAGCGTTCTTCAAATCAACTTTATTTAGGACAGGAATGATGTGCAAATTCTGAGATGAGGCAAGATAATAGTTGGCAACTGTTTGAGCTTGAACTCCTGGAAGAATAATAGATAAAATAAATTACTCAACATTAATTGCTGTCTTTTTTTTTCCAAGAGATTTGATAGAGGAAGACAGGATAGGAGAAAGCCAGCTGTTCAGAGAGCAAACCCTGTTCAGGTTAAAATTCACCCTGGATTTCAGGGCAATCCTGCATAGGGTTACCAGACGTCCGCTTTTTGGCAGACATGTCCTCCTTTTTATATGTTTGTCCTCTGTCCACCCGCCTTTTTAAAATATAGCAAAAAATCCGCATTTTTGAAGTTTTGGCCTCAAAAACCTAATTTACGTTATGCATCGTTTTTCATTGAGAAGAGGACATCAGGATTCAAACTTTTGAAAAGCACAAATTTAATTTTAGTGCAATTTAGTCCATGTACAATGTACATACATTCAGTAAGTAGGTATATAAATAGGTGGTAGGTATGTACCTACATAGGTACTTTTATGAATTTAATGTGTGTTGAAATGACAAGACGAGTGGTAAGGTTTGACAGGGAAAAGCTATGTGAGAAAGAGAACATTTTATGGCGAAATGGAACCATGGATTTTATTGCAATGTTTCTCAACAAACTGGAATAGGCGAAGTGGAACATGGATTTTATTTCACCTTTATGCAAACAAACTGGACAACGCAAAATGGAAAATGAAATACTACTTTAAGTTACATTTCTTTAGTTATCTATTATTTTATTGATATATTAGTTTCTGCTTGTTGTAGGACTTGTAGGTAATGTAAAATTGCAATGTAGGTACGAGCAATGTCCAGTGTTTACAGTTTTACATAAATAAAATTTACAAAGATATTTCCTTTTTCGTTTATAAATTTCGTTTCGTACATAAATTTCTTTTTCCTTTTTCGTTCAATTGAATTTCGTTTTTCAATCCAATCTTTCATTTATGAAAAAAAAAAAAAAAAAAAAAAGTTTTTCGTTCAATTGAATTTCGTTTTTCAATCCAATCTTTCATTTATGAAAAAAAAAAAAAAAAAAGTTCAACAGAATTAAACATGACTTAAGCCAAAAATAGATCAATAAAAACTCTCAAGTAATAAAAATATTAAAATTATCACAGTGTTGCGCTTACCCTGACTAGTTTGGACGGCACATAGCCCTTGTCTTCATAATCGAAGCTGGCAAAACCGGACGTTACAGATTTGAGCTTATCGTGAAAGTCGACGATAATTTCATTCAAAGGCATGTCCATAGTGAGCATCACGCGATATGTGTCCAGCGGTCTGGACGAGGTTTGTACAGATCGACGCTCCATACACAGGGCCATCACGGGGCCTAGATATTCCACTGTAACAAAATAGGTACATTACAGGGCCTATATACTACACTGAAAGAAAATAGGGAGATTACAGGGCCTATATACTACACTGAAAGAAAATAGGAAGGTTACAGGGCCTATATACTCCACTGAAACAGTTTCATCAAGAGAGTATTAGTAAAAAAAAAAAAACAAAAAAAAAAAAAAAAAAAACAAACAAATTCATAAATCTTTGTATTAGTAAAAAAAAAAAACAAAAAAAAAAAAAAAAAAATCAAATCAATTCATGAATCTTTGTGGTAAAGCAGAGATATTTTTCACAACTTTTGTGGGTATCACAGCATTACCAAGTGCCTCCTTTACTCTTAATTTTCATCTACTCGTATCATTACTTTACACTGGTAATACCGCCACTGGTTGCTACTCGATTAAAGTAGCTACTCACTTGTTCTCACGAGGCTGAATGCACCTCGAACTCCAAGCACAGAGCCGAAAAAACTTCGACCTCGCCGAGAATCGAACCCGGGGCCTCCGAAGTGCAAGCCTAGTGTGATACTCACTCGGCCACGGATGCTACTTGAATGGTAATATGCTTACCTGGTGTGATCCTAGTGTGATACTCACTCGGCTACGGAGGCTACTTGAATGGTAATATGCTTAATTCTTCTTGTCCTCCTTGCTTTCTATTTTCTGCTTCTTCCTTGTTTCTTCTTGTCCTCTCCTTGGTTCCTCCCCCGTTTGCTTTTTTCCCTTCTTATCGTCATTTCATTTGCCATCTCGTCGCCTCTCTATTTCACATATTTATCGTTTTCCCTCTTCTCTTACCTCCTTCGTCTCTCTTCCTCTTCTCTCTTTTGCCGTTCTTCTTATTTTCTCCTTCTCCTCTTCCTTCTTCTCACCCTTTACTTCCTCCTTCTTCTCTTTCTGTTTCCACTCCTCCTTTTCTCTTATTTTATCTACGACTCATTCTTCCTCTTTCATGTCCTTCTCTTCCTCCTCCTCTATTCTTTATCTCTTTTCTCCCAATCTCTCCTTTTTTTCGTCTTTTCTTCTTCCTCTCCTCCTCCTCTTTTTGTTTTCTTCTCTGTGTGTAGCTATGCAATTATGATACGGATAGCAACACCATCATTTACATATATGTACCTATAAATCACAATGTAGAGAGTAGGTGAGTAGCACTAGAGAGTATAGATGAGCAGGGTACTCGAAACAGGGCTAGGTTCGCTTACCTTGGCACTCTATGCAGTGTGTATAACCCAAATAAAACAAACAAGCTTGACGTAGGTTAGTAATTGCCATTATTTACATGTTTGTTTCATGTTAAACTTCTTCGGGTGGAAATTTTGCACTCCGCTCGAAGTACGAGTTGTATGCACCAAACATGTTTGTTTGTGCTGGATGAATACAGGGTTAGAGCCTTTCACAGAGTAGGTGTCTGGCTGGGGGACGTTAAACAGGGGGTAGACCAGCTTAGTCTGGCTGGGGGACTTTAAAAGGTGGGAAAGTTTTTATTTTTCTAAACTTGTGATATAAATGTAAGTAGATTTCGTTACATGTGATACGGTTAGGGAGTGAGGCATTCAGGAGTGACGATATGGGATGGTAAGACGATCTTTTAACTCTTGGTGATGTTAGAGTTCACCTTTGAACCTTTTTGAAAGAAGAACTCTGAGAGAGTCCATTGTAACTTCGGAGATCTTACCGTTATGAAATCGTAGAGATAAGGAAGACGGGATAGGAGAAAGTCTGTCGTTCCGAGAACGAACCTAATCTGTTTAGGACAAAGCTCGGCCCGAGCTTAACATTCAAAATTTTCAAAACTGTTCGCGCTTACAAGGACGGCGCGCAGATCACAGATTTCCTTTACTTTCCATCTTCCTAATAATTTCAAGAAATCCTCGTAAAATGTTTAATACTTGTTTACAGAAGGTTTTGTATAGTGACGTAACTTTTCTCAATTCACGAGGGAACTAACAGTTGTCAAAGGGGAAAGAAGAGGAGGACAGGGCCGTCTATAGCTTAACCGGGCCCGGGGGCCACTCCAACAAGGGCCCCTCCTTACAACAATGTTTCATAAACAATAATGCCTGTTAGTTTTAGCTTTATTTATTGAGGTTTGATAGAGGGAACTGTAACTTCTAGGGTCTTATCGTCCCGAAAGTGAGGAGGACGAATATAGGATAGGATGGGATAGGAGAAAGTCAGGCTTTTCGAGAACGAATCTTATCTGTTTAGGATAAAATGCGCCCCGGGTTTGAATCGAAACCGCGACCTAGCGCTTACAAGACAGACGCGCTACCCTCTAAAGTCTAAGCTAACTAGCTAAATAAGGACATTATTATTTTCCTCTTTGGGGGGAAAAACTGTTGGTTTCGGACTCCTTGAGCCTGGGGACCGGATGAATACCCTGGGATCTACCCTGAAACGGCCCTGGTGGAAAAAAAAAGACAGATTCCAAGTATGCTAAAAACTCTGCCAGTCATCGTGTTTTGATTAGTTTGGCATTGACCCCTGTGAATATGCTTCGGGATGGGGCTGTTACAGAAGGTTTTGTATAGTGACGTAACTTTTCTCAATTCACGAGGGAACTAACAGTTGTCAAAGGGGAAAGAAGAGGAGGACAGGGCCGTCTATAGCTTAACCGGGCCCGGGGGCCACTCCAACAAGGGCCCCTCCTCACAACAATGTTTCATAAACAATAATGCCTGTTAGTTTTAGCTTTATTTATTGAGGTTTGATAGAGGGAACTGTAACTTCTAGGGTCTTATCGTCCCGAAAGGGAAGAGGACGAATACTAACTTTCTCCTATCCGGATAGGAGAAAGTTAGGCTTTCCGAGAACGAATCTTATCTGTATAGGATAAAATGCGCCCCGGGTTTGAATCGAAACCGCGACCTAGCGCTTACAAGACAGACGCGCTACCAACTAAGCCAACTAGGCTGGCTGACTTTTAGTTTTGATCCTGCACTTTTCTAGAAAGTTTTTATTACCTACATATTACCCATGTAGGAGTAGGTATACTAAAGTCTAAGCTAACTAGCTAAATAAGGACATTATTTTCCTCTTAGGGGGGAAAAAACTGTTGGTTTCGGACTCCTTGAGCCTGGAGACCGGATGGGTACTTAACTTTGACCCGGCCTAACCTAGCTGTTCTAATAAGTCCTTTTTCGCTTTTTCTTTCTCGTCAGGGCGAAAAACCGAACCAAAAGTCGACGATGTTCTGTTGTGATGGTCATCCACAAAAAACTTTAGAGGCTCTACATTTTCAAACTGTCTTTAGAGGTTCTATGTCTCTAAAATAATGAATGTCCAGAAAATTATTAATTGGGTTACGTCTGGGTTACGTTGGGTTAATTGGGTTACGTCAAACTTTAGAGGTTCTATGTCTCTAAAATAATGAATGTCCAGAAAATTATTAATTGGGTTACGTCTGGGTTACGTTGGGTTAATTGGGTTACGTCAAACTTTAGAGGTTCTATGTCTCTAAAATAATGAATGTTCAGAAAATTATTAACTGGGTTACGTCTGTGTTGTTGGAAAACGCAGTGACCGACAACTTTGTTTTGTACTTTATAGTTTTGAAAATTCGCTATCGTTAGTAGTACTTGTTACTAGAACTTACCTTTCTAATATTCTATCGCTTTCTTCTGTGGTTAATCATTTGACCAATGTCTTTCCAACATTACATTGATACGAGTACGTGAAATGGAGCTTAATTCCATACACAAAGAGCCCACTCTGAGGCTTACGTGTAGGGGCAACTGCCCCTAAAGATGGCTTAAACTTGAATCTACGTGACTTTGATTGAGTTCAGTAAAAACGAATATCCATATCGCTCGGGATTGTCTTTCCAACATTACATTGATACGAGTACGTGAAATGGAGCTTAATTCCATACACAAAGAGCCCACACTGAGGCTTACGTGTACGGGCAACTGCCCCTAAAGATGGCTTAAACTTGAATCTACGTGACTTTGATTGAGTTCAGTAAAAACGAATATCCATATCGCTCGGGATAGCTGAGGTAGATAAGGGTACTACGTACTGTGGGTAGGCATATTGAAAAGGTAAATTCCTGTGGTTTTGGTGGCTTCAGGCATTTATAGGCACACCTTTATGAATTCAAGCGATTTAAAACATTCCTTTCATGCATATGCATACTTGCCCACAAATTGTAGAAATACCTATGTATGCATCACTTTTTTCTCCGCAATTTTTACTTTCCTTATCCTATAGGAAGGAAAGTAATGTAATCGGGTCAAATTTTCGATGGTCAGTTTTTAGTGCCAAAACACGGTTTTCCTCAACGATTTTTCTTTCTCTTCATTTTCTATTTCTCTCCTCTTCCACTTTCTAGAAAGCCACTAACGGCACTAAACTTGATTAGAAAATCTTCTTTCTCTAATAGGCTAATCAGTCCTGTGCCTTATCCTTTAAGGAGCACTAAATAAATTACCTGAGAAATACAAATTACCTAAGAAATAGTCTATTCACCTAATAGTTTTACCTTTCTCCTAAACCTCTTAGGCTCTACGTTTTCAAACTGTCTTTAGAGGTTCTATGTCTCTAAAATAATGAATGTCCAGAAAATTATTAATTGGGTTACGTCTGGGTTACGTTGGATTAATTGGGTTACGTCAAACTTTAGAGGTTCTATGTCTCTAAAATAATGAATGTGCAGAAAATTAATAATTGGGTTACGTCTGTGTTGTTGGAAAACGCAGTGACCGACAACTTTGTTTTGTATTTTATAGTTTTGAAAATTCGCTATCGTTAGTAGTACTTGTTACTAGGACTTACCTTTCTAATATTCTATCGCTTTCTTCTTTGGTTAATCATTTGACCAATATCTTTGACCCACAGAACTTATATATAATGACTGCTGAAACCCTTCAAGAGATCAATGTCTTTCCAACATTACATTGATACGAGTACGTGAAATGGAGCTTAATTCCATATACAAACAGCCCACACTGAGGCTTACGTGTAGGGGCAACTGCCCCTAAAGATGGCTAAAAGCCTTAAACTTATAAAAATCTACGTGACTTTGATTGAGTTCAGTAAAAACGAATATCCATATCGCTCGGGATAGTTGAGGTAGATAGGGGTACTACGTACTGTAGGTAGGCATATTGAAAAGGTAAATTCCTGTGGTTTTGGTGGCTTCAGGCATTTATAGGCACACCTTTATGAATTCAAGCGATTTAAAACATTCCTTTCATGCATATATGCATACTTGCCCACAAATTGTAGAAATACCTATGTATGCATCACTTTTTTCTCCACAATTTTTTGATATGTATTTTTTCTTTCCTCGTTCATTCTAGGAACATTAAATAATAATAATAGTGCTTATTTATACTGCTCGCATAGGACTGAAAAGTCCCTTTACTCCAGCAGTAGGCTACTACTATTATTGTGGTCAAATTCTCAAATTATATGAGGATAAAATTCCATACCTCGGCTGGGATTGAACCCACGCCCTCCTGTTTAACAAGCGAGCGTCTTGACCACTACACCACCGAGGTAGGTTGAACATACTCATATTAGGTACCTATGTTTAAATTCTCATTAAATTAGTACCATTATTACACGTATTACCTTTCGAGAAATAGGTGAAGTAGATAGTTATATGTACCACCTACATTTTGGTGGAGATGCCAAAATTACCGCTCAAATTTTCTCTTCACCCCTTTACACCAAAACTGGTCTAAACATTTTGTCTGCTCATAATTAGGTATCTTCTCGGAAGTAGGTATGAAGTGAAAGGTAAACCCAAATCTGAAATGTTTCTTCATTTGGGATTGCATTGTGAGGTATGGAATCCTCCCTTGTACCTAAATACCCCTTAGGTACCCTGTCCTAATATTATGTAGCGTACTTGGAAATTCCCTCATTATAAACAATATTCGTAATTATTACACCTGTAGTAGAACATGTTGCATAGTACTGCAACGTTTCTGTTCATAACAGATGAATTCCAGGATTTTTTTCTAAACGTTGTAAGCTCGAACCTCGAACGTGACCCAGATCTTTGAGTTTGGGAGGCTCCTGTCCCAGTAAAAAGAAAGTAAAAAACTCAGTAACCATCAATACGGTCACTAGTAGCAGCTACTCACAAATTTAAATCAGTTGCTCAATCCCAAAATATCTATGTTAAGTGTTTCAAAAAAGAAAATATCAAATCATTCGTTTCTTTTCAAAGTTTTTCCTAATCAAAAACTTGTGTTATGTGGTGTGGAGGGACAGAATACTATACCCCTCTTTTACGCATCAAGGAACACACCGGAAAATACATCTTATAGGGGAGAGGGAATAAGGAATAAAGAGAGGGTATAAGAAATCCTTTAAAATGGTCCCCAGGTAGTCACCCGTGCAGCTACTAATCACACTCAACGTTGCTTAACTTCAGTGATATGCCGCGAATACCTAGGTCGAAAATTCGTACGAAACAATAAGGTTCTTATCGGGTTCTTTTTTGGTAAAAGAATTAGGAGACCAAAGTAGAAACATTTCCAATATCCTTATTCAAAATTGTAAAAATACTCAAAGGCCAATACCGATTCTTTACTTAATTTTGACCCGGCCTAACCTAGCTGTTCTAATAAGTCCTTTTTCGCTTTTTCTTTCTCGTCAGGCCGAAAAACCGAACCAAAAGTCGACGATGTTCTGTTGAGATGGTCATCCACAAAAAACTTTAGAGGCTCTACGCCAAATTGTTTACATGTCACAAACACAAAATAGAAATGGAAAATTTAAAATGAAAATAAAGATTAAAATTAAAATCAAAAATTATAGTACTATTGCTATTACTACTATTACTTTCATTGTTCTCTTATTACTTTCATAACCTCGTTTTTGGCAATGATAGCATTGTCCTTAGCATTACTAGCACCGTCCTTCCTATTGAATGTCATCTATTGTGTGCAAGAAGAGTAACTGCAGTGGTCAATACATTATACCCCCTCTCTCTCTCTCTCTCTCTCTCTCTCTCTCTCTCTCTCTCTCTCTCTCTCTCTCTCAAATTCCGTTAGTCCTCGTTTTTCCTGCTCTATGACTTTGATACATCACCCAAGTAAGCGCAACTGATCTATTAGAAATGGATTGGATCGAGAGTATACTATTATTGCTATTACTACTATTACTTTCATTGTTCTCTTATTACTTTCATAACCTCGTTTTTGGCAGTGATAGCATCGTCCTTAGCATTACTAGCACCGTCCTTCCTATTGAATGTCATCTATTGTGTGCAAGAAGAGTAACTGCAGTGGTCATTGGTCAATACATTATACTTTCCGTCTCTCTCTCTCTCTTTCTCTCCCTCTCTCTGTGTTGAAATGCCATCCCTCCCTCCCTTATCTCTATTGGCTACCCATCTCCCTCCCCTCCTTCGAGAAATAGCTATTATGAAAGAAGAAAGCAAATACGATAAATTCTCTGATGAAACGACTAGCTGGGTACTAAAGCAATACCTATAATATTACCACTAGCCAGGGGGGGGGTGAGAGAGAAGGGCGTGAGGGGAAGTTATAGAATGGACGGGATGTTTTAGAGCAGGGAGGGAAAATAGAGAAGATAGAATCAAGAGGAAGAATAAGGTATACGAGGAGATTAGGGGGTGGGGGAATAATACAATGGATGGAGGGGGAATTTATGAGAGGCGAGGAGAGGGAAAATAATATACAATGGAGGGTCGTATAAGGTAAAGGAGAAGATTAGGCGTGGAAAAATGATAGAAAGGAGGGGAAATAATATAGAATGGAAGGGAAGTAGATTGGAAGAGAAGTTTTAGAGAGGGGAAGGAAAGACTGGTAGGGGAAGTGATAGAGTAATAGAATGGAGGACAGAGGGTAGGGGAACAGTAACCTCCTAGACATAGGGAGGGGGAGTGACAGAGAAGATAGAATGCAAGAAAAGTAAGAGAAGAGGGGAAGAAGAGAGTGATTGGGTGGGAAGGAGAGGATAGGGGAAGTGGTAGAGAATCGAATAAAGAGGACGTGGGAGGTGAGAGGGGAGGGTAATAGTGAGTAATAAGGAGGGGAACTGATAGAGAAAGAATGGGAGGGGACAAAGGACACTGATTTTCAAATCCCTTGTGTAAAGAGACCATATAATACTGTACAATAGAATGGAGGACAGAGGGTAGGGGAACAGTAACCTCCTAGACATAGGGAGGGGGAGTGACAGAGAAGATAGAATGCAAGAAAAGTAAGAGAAGAGGGGAAGAAGAGAAGAGGGGAAGGGTGGGAAGGAGAGGATAGGGGAAGTGGTAGAGAATCGAATAAAGAGGACGTGGGAGGTGAGAGGGGAGGGTAATAGTGAGTAATAATAATAGAATGGAGGACAGAGGGTAGGGGAACAGTAGTAACCTCCTAGACATAGGGAGGGGGAGTGACAGAGAAGATAGAATGCAAGAAAAGTAAGAGAAGAGGGGAAGAAGAAAGTGATTGGGTGGGAAGGAGAGGATAGGGGAAGTGGTAGAGAATCGAATAAAGAGGACGTGGGAGGTGAGAGGGGAGGGTAATAGTGAGTAATAAGGAGGGGAACTGATAGAGAAAGAATGGGAGGGGACAAAGGACACTGATTTTCAAATCCCTTGTGTAAAGAGACCATATAATACTGTAGAAGTAGAAGTGGGGTGGTCGGGGTGGGAGTGGACTGGAGGGGGGTGATATGCCCCCCGATTGGTCAAATACATTGCTCCCTGATAGTGGTGCGGCAGAACTAGGTTATTTTCTACACGGGTATAAATTTCCACCGTTATGGCCATTTATTTTAAGTATTTATTGTGGGCAATAAATTTGGTATCGGGAGTAATACTGTAGAAGTAGAAGTGGGGTGGTCGGGGTGGGAGTGGACTGGAGGGGGGGTGAAATGCCCCCCGATTGGTCAAATATATTGTTCACTGATAATGGTGCGGCAGAACCAGGTTATTTTCTACACGGGTATAAATTTCCACCGTTATGGCCATTTATTTTAAGTATTTATTGTGGGCAATAATACAAGATGTAACTTGTAATCATGATATTTAAGAGGTTTGATAGAGGCAACTGTAACCTATAACAACAGAGCTTTTATCATTCTGAAATCGAAGAGAGAAGGAAGACCGGATAGGAGAAACCCTGCCGTTCCAAGAACGAACATTATTCAGGTTAAAATTGCATTTTAAGCAATCAAATTTACTTTAATAAATACAAATAAATAAAAAATCAAATAATTTTACTTACCCATTATTATTTTCCAAAGACCTGCACAGATTGATGAATGGGGATTTAAAAAATCCAAATAAATATCTGTTGATAAAAAAAAAGCGCTATAACAACAGAGCTTTTATCATCCTGAAATCGAAGAGAGAAGGAAGACCGGATAGGAGAAACCCTGCCGTTCCAAGAACGAACATTATTCAGGTTAAAAGGAAATTGCATTTTAAGCAATCAAATTTACTTTAATAAATACAAATAAATAAAAAATCAAATAATTTTACTTGCCCATTATTATTTTCCAAAGACCTGCACAGATTGATGAATGGGGATTTAAAAAATCCAAATAAATATCTGTTGATAAAAAAAGCTCTAATAAAATGAAACATAAATAGAAGAAGCATAAAATAAACTGGAGGAGGAAAACGATCAAAAGATAGAATCTACATGTTTGTCTCCCTATCCTACAGTGATGGAAAAAGTTTAAAATATTTTATTTGTGTGATATTAAGGAGCGCGGTAGCGCTCCGCCCCGCCAAGTCAAGAAAGTTTGACCGCGCTACTAGAGATATTATACGCAAAGTTTAATACTTTCTATTTTTATTTGTGCGATATACACCCGTAGCTTGTAGAGGTAACTGGGGAAATAGGAACTAAGGGGAGGCGGGAGAGCCATTATAATAAAAATGTGATAAAAAAAAATCTGGTGTGAACATCACACGACTTTCCTTATCCTATTGAATGATGCTTATTTGAGTGTTCTTTTACCCTAACTTTTTATTTGTGCGATATACAGATATACACCCGTAGCTTGTAGAGGTAACTGGGGAAATAGGAACTAAGGGGAGGCGGGAGAGCCATTATAATAAAAATGTGATAAAAAAAATATACATAAAATGAAGAAGGAGAAAAAAAAAAAAAAACAAGCGCAACAATACAAGAAAGTTTGTCTTTGAGGAGGCGAAAAAAATACACGTCAAAAAATTTCAAGTTTCTCAAATATACCATGTTCGAAAATGGTGATAAAAAAGGCATAAAGAACTGTCAGTCAATTTCGTTTTTCTTCTGGCCGGGGAGATGTAGAAGTTTTATACCTACATGTTGAGTGCGGGGAATGAGTTTTCAATATGTTTGGCTGTAATTTAGAAACTCGAGTTTCCTTAGGGAGGGTGGTAGGGGTCCTTGAGGAAGAGAGGGGAGGTGGGAAAGTTTTTATTTTTCTAAACTTGTGATATAAATGTAAGTAGATTTCGTTACATGTGATACGGTTAGGGAGTGAGGCATTCAGGAGTGACGATATGGGATGGTAAGACGATCTTTTAACTCTTGGTGATGTTAGAGTTCACCTTTGAACCTTTTTGAAAGAGGAGGGTCGAGAGGGAAAGTAGGAAAGTTTTTATTTTTCTAAACTTGTGATATAAATGTAAGTAGATTTCGTTACATGTGATACGGTTAGGGAGAAAGGCATTCAGGAGTGACGATATGGGATGGTAAGACGATCTTTTAACTCTTGGTGATGTTAGAGTTCACCTTTGAACCTTTTTGAAAGAAGTTACGAAATCGTAGAGATAAGGAAAACGGGATAGGAGAAAGTCTGTCGTTCCGAGAACGAACCTAATCTGTTTAGGACAAAGCTCGGCCCGAGCTTAACATTCAAAAATTTTCAAAACTGTTCGCGCTTACAAGGACGGCGCGCAGATTACACATTTCCTTTACTACCTATCTTCCTAATAATTTCAAGAAATCCTCGTAAAATGTTTAATACTTGTTTACAGAAGGTTTTGTATAGTGACGTAACTTTTCTCAATTAAAAAGGCGAAGACAAATAGAAGAGAAGAAGAGCCTTTCACAGAGTAGCTGATCGGGGACATAGGTACTAAGGAAAGGCGTGCTATGACACAGACTCGTAAAGTCCAATGTGGAATAAGATTTAGCTGTTTGGGGACATACTAGGGGATGGGTATGCTATGACACAGACCCGTAACGTCCAATCTAGGAGACACACATATCATACCTGTGACGTTGGTTTGTAATTGCCATTGCTACCCAAGAACTTAGATAAGTAAAGGGGGGGAAATCGACAGCTAGACTGGGGTGTCCCATAAAAGCTCATTATTTTACACCCTGTATAGAAAAGGCAACCGTGTTGAGCATGCAGAGTACTACATTATAAACAATATTCGTAATTATTACACCTGTAGTAGAACATGTTGCATAGTACTGCAACGTTTCTGTTCATAACAGATGAATTCCAGGAATTTTTACTTTTCTCAATTCACGAGGGAACTAACAGTTGTCAAAGGGGAAAGAAGAGGAGGACAGGGCCGTCTATAGCATAACCGGGCCCGGGGGCCACTCCAACAAGGGCCCCTCCTCACAACAATGTTTCATAAACAATAATGCCTGTTAGTTTTAGCTGTATTTATTGAGGTTTGATAGAGGGAACTGTAACTTCTAGGGTCTTATCGTCCCGAAAGTGAGGAGGACGAATATAGGATAGGATGGGATAGGAGAAAGTCAGGCTTTTCGAGAACGAATCTTATCTGTTTAGGATAAAATGCGCCCCGGGTTTGAATCGAAACCGCGACCTAGCGCTTACAAGACAGACGCGCTACCCTCTAAAGTCTAAGCTAACTAGCTAAATAAGGACATTATTTTCCTCTTAGGGGGGAAAAAACTGTTGGTTTCGGACTCCTTGAGCCTGGAGACCGGATGAATACCCTGGGATCTACCCTGAAACGGCCCTGGTGGAAAAAAAAAGGCAGATTCCAAGTATGCTAAAAACTCTGCCAGTCATCGTGTTTTGATTAGTTTGGCATTGACCCCTGTGAATATGCTTCGGGATGGGGCGGACTGCTGGATTCTGGGGTAGGGGGTATGACACATCACTTGTGCATACCCTTACACTTAACATTGTGGAGGGTGCATTATTTGATGACATCATCCAACGAGCCTTTTAACTACTAGGGTGACCAGTTTTTACTTTTTTTTTTGTTTCCATTTTTACTTTCCCTATCCTCTAATAAGGGAAGTAATGGATTCGATAAAAAATGTCGATGATTAGTTTTTAGCGCCAAAACACGATTCTCCTGGAGTCTTGTACACCGAATCATCAGGGTCGGTGTTTTGGCGTCTCCACTATTATTTATTCTGATAAGTATAGGTCTTGATATCTTCCCACAGTTTTCCTCTTTTTCTCCTTTCTTTCATATCTTTTCGTATTTTCTTGTTTGATGATAGTTTCCATTTTTACTTTCCTTATCCTCTAATAAGGAAAGTAATGGATTCGATAAAAATGTCGATGATTAGTTTTTAGCGCCAAAACACGATTCTCCTGGAGTCTTGTACACCGAATCATCAGGGTCGGCGTTTTGGCGTCTCCACTATTATTTATTTTGATAAGTATAGGTCTTGATATCTTCCCACAGTTTTCCTCTTTTTCTCCTTTCTTTCATATCTTTTCGTATTTTCTTGTTTGATGATAACATGTTTCACATTATAATTACCTATATCTCAATGTCTAAACTCCTGTTCTTCTGTAAAGAAATATTACTTTGTAATAACGAGACTTTTAGTTTTGATCCTGCACTTTTCTAGAAAGTTTTTATTACCTACATATTACCTATGTAGGAGTAGGTACTAGGTAGGGTTGCCAACTTTTTTTTCGGCATATACGGTACAAACTAGCAAAATGGTGAAAAAATACGGATTTCCCGATTTTTACCCGTAAACCTCTTTTGCGTCAAATTGCTTCCCTTCCATTCCCGCTGATAGTCCCGTAAATTGAGTCATTTCTCAGCACTAAATAAATTACCTGAGAAATACAAATTACCTAAGAAATAGTCTATCTACCTGATAGTTTTACCTTTCTCCTAAACCTCTTTTGCGTCAAATTGCTTCCCTTCCATTCCCGCTGATAGTCCCGTAAATTGAGTCATTTCTCTTCTCTTGAGTCCCCTAATTCGGTCCATTTGTCTTCTGGGCTCAATCCGTAGATACTTCACACGGAGAACAAACGTGTATGCAAATCTCGTGCGATGAAGAAAGACGGAAGAGAGCGACAGAAAGAGGGGGATAATGAGAAAAAGAGAAACAATGACGTTTTTTTTTCTCCTTTTTTAGCGGAGACAAATGTCTAGGCTTGAAACAAAGAGGGCAAAACCTCTGAGAAATAGGAGAAACGGGAGAGAACGTCTTCTGGGCTCAATCCGTAGATACTTCACACTGAGAACAAACGTGTATGCAAATCTCGTGCCATGAAGAAAGACGGAAGAGAGCGACAGAAAGAGGGGGATAATGAGAAAAAGAGAAACAATGACGGTTTTTTTCTCCTTTTTTAGCGGAGACAAATGTCTAGGCTTGAAACAAAGAGGGCAAAACCTCTGAGAAATAGGAGAAACCGGAGAGAACTTGCTCGTACGTGTAGAATAGTTTTCAAGCTTTTTTAAAAGACCTTGTTTTCCTGCTGGAAATAGACTGATAACTCCCTTTAGCTCCCACGCAGTCTATTTTTGCACTTTCCAAGTTTATAAACTTACAACAAAGTGTTTAGACCTAGATATAACCCATCCACGTGTAAGACTATTGCAAATATTTCAACGGGTTACTTTCTGGTGTTCTCGTGTTGACCCAGCACCTAAATGGGAAGTATTGTGTCTATAGGAGAAACCGGAGAGAATACGCGAGAAAGAATATTTATTGCAAATTAGAATTTTATCTTTATCTTTCTCCCTTTCTTTCCCTCTCTCTTTGGTGGATTATAGTGCTTCAGATTTTTTGTCTCCTCCGAGATATGAACTGAGACTCCCTACTAGTGGAGATGTCCAGAAGACTGCCACCCTGTATTTAAATTTCGACGAGAAGGTCGTCAAAAATTTCGAGTTTCAAATTTCAAACGGGCATTTATTTTATCCTTAGAGGTGTAGTGATTATAGTTTGGTGGACTTCGGTTTGCTCGTAAGTGTAGAATAGTTTTCAAGCTTTTTGAAAAGACCTTGTTTTCCTGCTGAAAATAGACTGATAACTCCCTTTAGCCCCCACGCAGTCTATTTTTGCACTTTCCAAGTTTATAAACTTACAACAAAGTGTTTAGACCTAGATATAACCCATCCACGTGTAAGACTGATTTGTGATGGTGGAATAATGCACTTATACAGGGTGCACCGGAAAAACACTGACAATGGCTCAGGGTAGGTAGAGCCACCCTGTATTTAAATTTCGAGTGTATTTAAATTTCGACGAGAAGGTCGTCAAAAATTGAGATTCAAATTTCAAACGGGCATTTAGAGGTGTAGTGATTATAGTAGAGGTGTAGTGATTATAGTTTGGTAGACTTCGGATCTGGAGGTTGGTGGTTCGAGTCCAAATGAAGTCAAGACATTTGTGCCAAATCTTTCCCGCTTAACGCAATGAAAATTTCTTTTAGAGTTCTAGATGAGCTGCTAAGCTGCTATAGAACCGAATAGGCATTTTGATGAAGTCACCAAATAAATATTGGGAACATTAGACGTAGCTTAACCTTGGTGTTGTTGTGTTATTAGTTTATTACATCATGTTAATGTGATAATTGGGCATGAAAATAAGAGGGAGAGAGAGAAGTGAAAATTTCATGACTGAGTACTCCCATAATGAAGACTGACTGGCTGTAGTACTTGAGGCCACTTGACTGCGGTAATATTATAGCACCCCAGGATGAAGAATGAAATATGTTGAAGTGTCCCCAGCAGTTTTAAAGCTATTGTGTTGACCCAGCACTTCACAATCCAGAGTAATGTGTCTCCAGATTGCTATTAGATTTTGCTTTCTACTTTCCCCTTCTTTCTTCTTGTCCTCCTTGCTTTCCATTTTCTGCTTCTTCCTTGTTTCTTCTTGTCCTCTCCTTGGTTCTTCTCATCCTCTCCCGTTTGCTTTTTTCCCTTTCGTTATCGTCATTTCATTTGCCATCTCGTCGCTTCTCTATTTCACATATTTATCGTTTTCCCTCTTCTCTTACCTCCTTCGTCTCTCTTCCTCTTCTCTCTTTTTCCGTTCTTCTTATTTTCTCCTTCTCCTCTTCCTTCTTCTCACCCTTTACTTCCTCCTTCTCCTATTTCTGTCACCGCTCTTCCTTTTCTCTTACCTGTACGACTCCTTCTTCCTGTTCCATGTCCTTCTCTTCCTCCTCCTCTATTCTTTATCTCTCTTCTCTTCTCCCAATCTCTCGTTTTTTTCGTCTTCTTCTTCTCCTCCTCCTCCTCCTCCTCCTCCTCTTTTTGTTTTCTTCTCTGTAGCTATGCAATTATGATACGTCGGGTAGCAACATCATCATTTACATATATGTACCTATAAATCACAATGTAGAGAGTAGGTGAGTAGCACTAGAGAGTATAGGTGAGTAGGGTACTCGAAACAGGGCTAGGTTCGCTTACCTTGGCACTCTATGCAGTGTGTATAACCCAAATAAAACAAACAAGCTTGACGTAGGTTAGTAATTGCCATTATTTACATGTTTGTTTCATGTTAAACTTCTTCGGGTGGAAATTTTGCACTCCGCTCGAAGTACGAGTTGTATGCACCAAACATGTTTGTTTGTGCTGGATGCTCTCTCTTTCTCTCTCTCTTTTTCTCTCTCTCTCTCACCTTATGTAATTAATTATCTTATCACTGAAGTGATTATGTCACAAGAGACATGATACAGCCTCTGTCTCTCTTCCTCCCTCCCATTTTTCTCCTTCTTCCCATTCTACCTTTCTTTCTCTTTTAGCCTGGATTCTTCTTGCTCTCTCCCTCTCCATATTTCTTCTTCTACTTCTTATTCTTGCACTTCATCCTCTTCAGACTTTATTTCTACCTCTCCCTCTCTCTTTACTCTCTTCTTCTTCTTCCTCTTCTTCTTCCTCTTCTTCTTCTTCTTTTCTCCTTCGTCCCCTTCCTGCTCTGCATTTCTCTTCAGCCTCTTTCTCTCCCTTGTCCCTCCCTCTCTCTTCCTCTTTTTATTTCCCTCTCTCTTTGGGGGACGTTAAACAGGGGGTAGACCAGCTTAGTCTGGCTGGGGGACTTTAAACAGGGAGTTTACCAGCCTGGATTTCCCTTGCTAAAGAAATAACAAAAGTTGGGTGCGAAGGGCATCTATTAGTAAAATTTGTAGCCAAAACCAAATGTCAAATGTGAGCCCACTGGCTGATTGAGGGGCTGACGAAAAACGCCGACCCCGTCTGTACACGGGAAAAGGCGAAGAAAAATAGAAGAGAAGAAGAGCCTTTCACAGAGTAGCTGATTGGGGACATACTAAGGATAGGTGTGCTATGACACAGACACGTAAAGTCCAATGTGGAAGATTTAGCTGTTTGGGGACATACTAGGGGATGGGTATGCTATGACACAGACCCGTAACGTCCAATCTAGGAGATGAACGTCCAATCTAGGAGATGTTTCCAATCTAGGAGATGAACGTCCCATCTAGGAGACACACATATCATAACTGTGGCGTTGGTATTTGCCATTGCTACCCAAAAGCTTAGATAAGTAAAGGGGAGAAAATCGACAGCTAGACTGGGGTGTCCCATAAAAGCTCATTATTTTACACCCTGTATAGAAAAGGCAACCGTGTTGAGCATGCAGAGTTCTCACATATCATAACTGTGGCGTTGGTTTGTAATTGCCATTGCTACCCAAAAGCTTAGATAAGTAAAGGGGGGAAAATAGACAGCTGGACTGGGGTGTCCCATAAAAGCTCATTATTTTACACCCTGTATAGAAAAGGCAACCGTGTTGAGCATGCAGAGTACTACATTATAAACCCCCTCTCTCCCTCCCCTCCTTTCTCTCCCTCTTTTCCTTTTTCTCGGTCTACCTTTGAGTCGTATATTTTCTCCTTCCCCCACCTATCTTCCCCTCTTCTCCTCTTCTATATTTTCGCTTTCTTCCTCTCTCCTCTTCCCCTCTTGAATTTATATTCAATTTCTTTACACACTGCATCTCTCGAACAAAAAAAGAAAAAAAAATCCAGAGCTCTGTGTGTGTTGAAGTTGATATTCCCTGGAGAAATTTTACAGGAGATAATTATACTCGTATAAAAAGTCGTTAATAAAGTTGCAGAGATCAGTAATATAATGTTGAGCATCATATTCAACAGTCAATCAGCAGTGGCGGATACTCGGAAAGTTGTGGTGAAAATTTAACAGTCTGTAAAGAAGCTATAATAAATTTCCCCCTCCTTTCTCTCCCTCTTTTCCTTTTTCTCGGTCTACCTTTGAGTCGTATATTTTCTCCTTCCCCCACCTACCTTCCCCTCTCCTCCTCTTCTATATTTTCTCTTTCTTCCTCTCTCCTCTTCCCCTCTTGAATTTATATTCAATTTCTTTACACACTGCATCTCTCGAACATATTTTCCGACCGCATTTTTCCATTTGACTTCTTGTTACACGCTGAAGCTCGTGTCTTTTGAAATTTGTAGAATAGAACCTAAAATGTGAATAATTGCGAACGCCTCAACGCTTGAAAATTTTAAAATCTTCAATTTCAACAACTTAGGTAGTTCCTTAGGTACCCACTTCTCTCCCTCCCCTCCTTTCTCTCTCCCTCTTTTCCTTTTTCTCGGTCTACCTTTGAGTCGTATATTTTCTCCTTCCCCCACCTATCTTCCCCTCTCCTCCTCTTCTATATTTTCGCTTTCTTCCTCTCTCCTCTTCCCCTCTTGAATTTATATTCAATTTCTTTACACACTGCATCTCTCGAACATATTTTCCAACCGCATTTCTCCATTTGACTTCTTGTTACACGCTGAAGCTCGTGTCTTTTGAAATTTTTACAATAGAACCTAGAATGTGAATAATTGCGAACGCCTCAACGCTTGAAAATTTTAAAATCTTCAATTTCAACAACTTAGGTAGTTCCTTAGGTACCCACTTCATTTTTTTTAGTAAAACAACTTTTGCAAAACAACCCTCTCTTTGATCTTAATAAAAACAACCCTTTAACTGAGCGGGTGTCACTTTCCCCTCCCTCTTTCCCTCTAAAGAAAGTAAAGAGAAATTAACACTTATTTGAATATAAATGTGAATAATTGCGAACGCCTCAACGCTTGAAAATTTTAAAATCTTCAATATCAACAACTTAGGTAGTTCCTTAGGTACCCAGTACCCACTTCATTTTTTTTGTAAAACTTTTGCAAAACAACGCTCTCTTTGATCTTAATACAAACAACCCTTTAACTGAGCGGGTGTCACTTTCCCCTCCCTCTTTCCCTCTAAAGAAAGTAAAGAGAAATTAACACTTATTTGAATATAAATATGTATCCTGAAAATAAATAAAGCAACAATCTGATTCCTACTTAAGTTTTCAATTTTAAACTTTCCATAAAACGTGCTATGTGCTGAAATCAGAATATGGAAAGGAGGGGAGGTAGGAAATTGGAAGGAAATAATGAGGGTAGGGGGAGGAGAAGGGACGGAGGGGAACATGTGAGGAAAGGAGGGGGAATTTTTCCAAAATTTCTTTTCGCAAGTTCCTCGTCTTTGGAATAAAATAAGTCAGGGCCTATATTTTAACCCGGGGGTACTCACGGGTCTGAAAGTGACACGAGTACTCGCGGGTGAGCGCTGCGCTCACATCCACTTATCTTCTGAAATTCCCAATTCCCATCATTGTCCATATTTCTTGGGTGTCTACACCCCAAATCTTCAGGCCTAGGCTAATGTACGAGTAGTCGTATAGGTTGAGGGTAGGGGGAGGAGAAGGGACGGAGGGGAACATGTGAGGAAAGGAGGGGGAATTTTTCCAAAATTTCTTTTCGCAAGTTCCTCGATGAGGGGAGGGGGAGGAGAAGGGACGGAGGGGAAAGGAGGGGGAATTTTTCCAAAATTTCTTTTCGCAAGTTCCTCGTTGATAATGAGGATTGGGGATTTACGGATTATACTCGGGGCTTCAGCAGGTCGATGAACCCATAATATGGTGTTTTATATGGCGGAGATTGAAAACTTGAAGTAGGTTCTTCATTGAATTTGAAGACATGTTGCTCCCCGAAAAAAGAATGTATCATTAAATCACGGTTGGTCCAGTGGTAACGCGCTTGCTTGCCATGCAGAAGGTCCCGGGTTCGAATCCCACCATCGACAAAAAATTGTACTCACTTTGGAATAAAATAAGTCAGGGCCTATATTTTAACCCGGGGGTACTCACGGGTCTGAAAGTTACACGAGTACTCGCGGGTGAGCGCTGCGCTCACATCCACTTATCTTCTGAAATTCCCAATTCCCATCATTGTCCATATTTCTTGGGTGAGCTTCAGCAGGTCGATGAACCCATATGGTGTTTTATATGGCGGAGATTGAAAACTTGAAGAGAGAAGAGAACTTGAAGAGAAGAGAAAACGAAGAGAAGAAAACTCCCCGAAAAAAGAATGTATCATTAAATCATATCGTTAGTGTGAAAGTGAATTATTCAATTCTAGTAATGTTTCATTCAGTTCTAATCGTAAAGTCGTATATTAGGTATCAGATGTCTAGCCCTAACAATAACCGCTACACCACTAAAGCTTGTCTGTATTCAATCCGCCACCCTAACAACTACCGTCTATCTTCATTGAATTTGAAGACATGTTGCTCCCCGAAAAAAGAATGTATCATTAAATCATATCGTTAGTGTGAAAGTGAATTATTCAATTCTAGTAATGTTTCATTCAGTTCTAATAAAATTTATTCAATTCCAATATGTAATTTATACAATTTTATTTATTCAATTCTAATAATGTTTCATTTATTTTGTTGCAGGTAAGACATTGCATAATACAGAACAAAGTATGATTCATTCAATCATTGGGTAGAACTGATAGATTATGCTGGATTGTTATATCTACGTATTGGAGGTTCGGTAAGTTTTTTTTACTGTAATCGATACAAGCATCAATATCATTATTATGATTCCTTTTTTTTCCGATTAGATATTATTATTATTTATTTTTACGAGTAGTCGTATAGGGATCAGATGTCTAGCCCTAACAATAACCGCTACACCACTAAAGCTTGTCTGTATTCAATCCGCCACCCTAACAACTAACGACTACACCACTGAGGTTGTTTTACATCAAAGTTCCGTAGGTTCCACTCACCAAACACGTATTGCTGCCCCCAAAATCACACGCGGTGCACACCACTGCATTCTCGTTGAACAGCTCACTGATGTTTTGCACACACTCTTCTCCACTCATGAGGGGGAGCGCCAGTCTCTTCATGGAAGCTACGTTATGCTTCTGTAACAGACAATTCCAGAGAAAAAGAGTCAAACGACAAAGTTTTGACTTTTGAGATGATTTTTTTTTTCTTTTTTTTTTTTCGCTCTCTCATTTCATTCTCTCTCCCGTCTCTTTTGCTTTCTCTGCCTCTTTTTCTTCTACTCCTCCTCCTCTCTCCAATCTCTCCATCACTCTTCTTTGTAGATCTATTTCCATTTCTCCCTCATTCTTCTGGTATATCTATTTCAACCGTTCTTGGTTCTTATATTTTACTACATAATTATATTTAGGCACTTTCCTTATCCTATAGGAAGGAAAGTAATGTAATCGGGTCAAATTTTCGATGGTCAGATTTTAGTGCCAAAACACGTTTCCTTCCTATAGCTATAGGATAAGAAAAGTAAAAATATTCGTGAAGTTTTACCTTGACGAGTCCCAGACTTCCTTCTGAATGAGTTGCGGCCAGGAGGCACAGGAATTTCCTGGTCCTGTCATTCCACAGGGAGCTGAAACCAAGCACAAAGTCTCTCATCACTTCAGCCGTCTTCAATATAATACAGGGAACAAGGATTGCCAAACTTTAAAGAACCAATATTATCGTACCAATATTATCACACAACATGGAAAAGTCATCACAAAGAAAATTACAGAAATGATGTTGTACCCTCGTAGAAAAGAAAAGAAATTTCAGATTTGTACAAGTAAATACTAAATACTAATGGACTAGAATGAACATCCTTTCGAAATAGAATAGAAATTCAATGTAATACAGGGAACAGGGATTGCCAAACTTTAAAGAACCAATATTATCGTACCAAAAGTACCAATATTATCGCACAACATGGAAAAGTCATTACAAAGAAAATTACAGAAATGATGTTGTACCCTTGTAGAAAAGAAAAGAAATTTCAGATTTGTACAAGTAAATACTAAATACTAATGGACTAGAATGAACATCCTTTCGAAATAGAATAGAATTTTTCGCTCTTTCATTTCATTCTCTCTCTCGTCTCTTTTGCTTTCTCTGCCTCTTTTTCTTCTACTTCTTCTACTCCTCCTCTCTCCAATCTCTCCATCACTCTTCTTGTATATCTATTTCCATTTCTCCCTCATTCTTCTGGTATATCTATTTCAACCGTTCTTGGTTCTTATATTTTACTACATAATATTATATTTAGGTGTTTGTTTCCTCCTTTTCAGGGATGGCTAAATTCGTTAGGTACATTCTCTTTCTCTTCTACTTCTTCTCCTCTTCTCTCTCCAGTATTTCCCTCACTCTTCTTTCTATACCTATTTTGACGGTTCTTAAGGTAGAACACACACTATATTATCACGTCACGTAACGTGAGCTCACGGGGAGTCAGAAATACCTTCGTATGTAGTTCAAAGTGTTTTCCATAATATTGTAGGTAATTTCGTTCATGAACGTGAGGTAGGAAATTCACGTGACACGAGTACACGACGTGAAGTGATAGTGTGTTTCTATGTGTGTTAGTGAAGTAGGTACTACATATATTATGTTTAGGTGTTCCTTTCCTTCTTTTCTGAGATGGCCAGATTCGCTACCGACTTCCGTTGTTGGAGGGTAGTGAACTAATATTGCTCTTGAAAATTAGGCCATTATTTCTTGTTTCTGTTGTGACTTCTGTACACGAAATAAAAAAGTTTTTCCTTTCTTCGGTTTATTATTATTTTTTTTATTAAAAATAATTTCCTTGTCTTTTTTCCTTCAGTATAATATTTTTTAATGTTCATTTCTGCGAGGGACAAGATCTCCCTCTCTTTCCTCCCTCCCCTCAATTCCTCCCTATCACTCTCCCCCTCCCTCCATCTTCGTGTTTCTCTCTTTCTCTCCCCTCCACCACTGTGTCATGCTGTCTTTTGAATAACATTTTCTTTTTGCTTATGCGTAGGTATAACATTTCCCCCTCACCCACCTCCAGAAAGAAAATAACCATCTTTTCGGCCTCGGAAAAATTGTGACCAATACAGAAGTTTTTTTTTCTAGTACATAGGTTGTAAAAAAAGGGGAAAAAAATAGAAAATAAATATGTTTTTACAAAAAATGTAACATATTTTGCTTGGTGTGTCAAATAATCACATAACTTTTACACCGTTTCCATCATCATTTTATTAGTGAAAAAGATAATCTAAATCTAACTCTTCCATTGACAATGAACCCAATAAACTCTTTATCTTGTCATTTTCAGACGCATTGTTTTCCTTCTTTTGTTAGTCGTATTGTTTTGAGAAAATAAATTATGGACCAATATATTTCACGCTATTTCAATAGATTATGGAGAAAAAAGGAATACATTTTGTTTATTTTGTACAGATTTTAAATCCTGTTTGGTGTAAGAGTAAGATCCTTTTATTTGTGCAAGTTTGGGTTGCTCATTTTTTTCATCTCTCTCTCTCTCATCTTCTGGTCACATTTTTCCCAAAACTAAAAAAAAAAAAAAAAAAAAAAAACTGCAACTTGAAAAAGAGAAGAGGAAAAGAAAAAATTGGCAAAAATTTCAATCACATTCATAATAATGCGGGCGAGAGAGAGAGAGAGGGGGGGAAGAAGAGCGAGAGAAAGAGGGGGAGAGAAAGAGAGGATAAAAAAGTTATTCCTTTTTCCTGTGCGGGTTATGGGAGGGAAGGGGAGAAGAGGAGAGGGAGAGGGTTCAAAGAAGAAGAACCATAAATAACCAAGAGTAACCTCTACTCTCAGTGGTTCCCAACCTTTTTGGTCGCACTATTTTTTTCAAAAACCAACCTTTTGGTGGCACCAAATAAGTGCCCCTGGAAAACCAAATTAGTGCAGCTAAAAAGTGATGTTTTTTTATTGTACATAAATTTAAACCTGACAGTTTTTAACAAAGTACCTATCCCATCCCATTTCCATCATACTAACAGTGTCCCATTATGCTAAGTAGAAATTTTGATCACTTCTAATATTTGTACAGTAATCCAAGCTTTTTTTTTTTTTGACTCCCTTGAAATAAACCCACGGCTACCTGGTTGGAAATCACTGCTCTAACTCTTAACAGAAACTGCTGTAATAAGTCAATCCCGGGGTGCACGCCATTACTGTGCTCTTTATCGACTTCAAGTTAAAAAAGAAAAAAAAAAATCTACTGGGTTAAAGTTGGAGTCATATGAGGTCCTTTTAAGGAGGTCCATTTTCTGGACTGTATTGAAAAGTAACCCTGTTTACCGAAGCACATGTTTAGAGGTCCCCACAAATACTTGGTTACCTTCCTACATACTTGAATGTATAGAGGAGACCTTTTATTTTTACCTAGGTGGGTAAACTCCACTGTGGCCGAGTGGTCAAGACCACTGACTCTCAATTCGGATATGTAGTTCAAAGTGTTTTCCATAATATTGTAGGTAATTTCGTTCATGAACGTGATGTAGGAAATTCACGTGACACGAGTACACGACGTGAAGTGACATTGATAGTGTGTTTCTATGTGTGTTAGTGAAGTAGGTACTACATATATTATGTTTAGGTGTTTGTTTCCTTCTTTTCTGAGATGGCCAGATTCGCTACCTACTTCCGTTGTTGGAGGGTAGTGAACTAATATTGCTCTTGAAAATTAGGCCATTATTTCTTGTTTCTGTTGTGACTTCTGTACACGAAATGTGTGTTAGTGAAGTAGGTACTACATATATTATGTTTAGGTGTTCCTTTCCTTCTTTTCTGAGATGGCCAGATTCGCTACCGACTTCCGTTGTTGGAGGGTAGTGAACTAATATTGCTCTTGAAAATTAGGCCATTATTTCTTGTTTCTGTTGTGACTTCTGTACACGAAATAAAAAAGTTTTTCCTTTCTTCGGTTTATTATTATTTTTTTTATTAAAAATAATTTCCTTGTCTTTTTTCCTTCAGTATAATATTTTTTAATGTTCATTTCTGCGAGGGACAAGATCTCCCTCTCTTTCCTCCCTCCCCTCAATTCCTCCCTATCACTCTCCCCCTCCCTCCATCTTCGTGTTTCTCTCTTTCTCTCCCCTCCACCACTGTGTCATGCTGTCTTTTGAATAACATTTTCTTTTTGCTTATGCGTAGGTATAACATTTCCCCCTCACCCACCTCCAGAAAGAAAATAACCATCTTTTCGGCCTCGGAAAAATTGTGACCAATACAGAAGTTTTTTTTTCTAGTACATAGGTTGTAAAAAAAGGGGAAAAAAATAGAAAATAAATATGTTTTTACAAAAAATGTAACATATTTTGCTTGGTGTGTCAAATAATCACATAACTTTTACACCGTTTCCATCATCATTTTATTAGTGAAAAAGATAATCTAAATCTAACTCTTCCATTGACAATGAACCCAATAAACTCTTTATCTTGTCATTTTCAGACGCATTGTTTTCCTTCTTTTGTTAGTCGTATTGTTTTGAGAAAATAAATTATGGACCAATATATTTCACGCTATTTCAATAGATTATGGAAAAAAAGGAATACATTTTGTTTATTTTGTACAGATTTTAAATCCTGTTTGGTGTAAGAGTAAGATCCTTTTATTTGTGCAAGTTTGGGTTGCTCATTTTTTTCATCTCTCTCTCTCTCTCTCTCTCTCTCTCTCTCAGGCTGTCTATGCCTTTTCGTTTTCACAGGACAGAAGAGGATGGAAATTAATACAGAGAATGTTCTCTCTCCCTCTCTTTCCATCCCACCCTCCTTTGCTCTCTTTCTTTATTCTTTTATTCAATTATATTCTTTATAATTAATTTATTATGTAGACAAATGAAACGAAAAATATTCTTTCACTCCTTTTGTTGTGCTAATTTTTTTCTCCTTCTTCTCCAGTCCTCCTCCTTTTTCGCGCTTTTTTCCTTTTATCTCTCCCCTTCCATCTTTTTCTCTCGTTCTTATTTTCTGTATCTTATTATTTCGTCTTCTCCCCTCTTCCTGTCTCCTCTCCCTTCTTTCCAGCCCCTTGCCCTCTCTGTTTCTCTCCGTCCGAGTCCCTCCTATTTTTCTTCCCCTTTCTCTCCCTTTCTTCCCTCCTAACTTTTCCTTCTCATTAGTACTTTCCCTTCTGTCTGAGAACGGCATTACTAAACAATTTCTACCTTGGATTAAAATATTCCCCTGAAATATACGGACGAGAAATGACCTTGAACGTCTGACAAATTTCAGATTGTTATTGCTAAAAATCTTGGTACTTGTTCAGAAGTCACGTCAATGGAAAATGGCTACAAAAAGGAGCTGTCACAGATGAGCTGGCAGTGACCAGTGTTATTATAGGGTTAGGTTAAACACGAAAAGGAGTTTTCTTTTTCCATTGTCGTGGCTTCTGAATAATCACCAAAATCTCACCTTGACAAGTTTTTTAAGATTTTTTTTATATATTACTAGGGCGAACCCGTCGCGTTGCTTACACACACACACACACACACACACACACACACACACACACACACACACACACACACACACACACACACACACACACACACACACACACACACACACACACACACACACACACACACACACACACACACACACACACACACACACACACACACACACACACACACACACACACACACACACACACACACACACACACACACACACACACACACACACACACACACACACACACACACACACACACACACACACACACACACACACACACACACACACACACACACACACACACACACACACACACACACACACACACACACACACACACACACACACACACACACACA
>NW_007379042.1:67009-71115 GCF_000475195.1 Diaphorina citri
CTCTATGTATTTTCGGTCATCCTTCCTTTCTTCAGATCGACTCCGGGGGGCCCCTCCTCTACAACGACCGTATCCTAGGTGTCATCTCCGGCTCTCAATCCAAACATTGCTTCTTCCGAAACTCCCTTGCCGTCTACACCAAAGTCTCCCCATACGTCACTTGGATCGAAAGCACACTCCAAATTCAACCGCATACAGACCGAACGACAAGCAACTTTGACCGCAGTCTGATAGACACGGATCGGGATTATGATGGGGATACGCCTAGACGACATGCCGGAGCGAAGCGGATGAGTCCGTCCCTGATACTGAGCGTCGTGGTATTAACGGTCCTGAGAAGTCCGCCCCTGCTAAAAGTTTTACCCATTTAATATGTGTGTTGTCTTTCAAGACCTAACTAGGCTAAATGTATAGGGCCGTCCCTAATTCTGAGTATTGTATTAGGGACGTATTGTGCTGGCACTGTTGGATTGAGAAGTTAACCCCTGCTGCAAGTTTTAACCAAATAGTATGTGTGACTTCAAGCTTTTGGTGGACACTACACGACCTACTGCGGCTGTGGGGTTAAGTCCATCCCTGATTGGTGTGATTGTATTAGAAGTTGCAGTTCCCTTTATCTAACCTCTTTTTTTTTAAGTTATTACCTACTACCAATCTCATCCTCCCCTCCACAGATTGAAAAAGTTGATCCCTTCCCGGATCACATTCTACTCGTCCACTACACTGGCACTGTTGGATTGAGAAGTCAACCCCTGCTGCAAGTTTTAACCAAATAGTATGTGTGAAGTGTGACTTCAAGCTTTTGGTGGACACTACACGACCTACTGCGGCTGTGGGGTTAAGTCCATCCCTGATTGGTGTGATTGTATTAGAAGCGTACTGTACTGGCGTTCTAAGGGGAGAAGTCCGTCCCTGATGCAAATTCACCCAGATAGGACCAGACAGACCTCTTCCCTCCCATCCAGGATGGAGGGGACACCACAAGTAGGGGAGATAGCCCAGATATGGGTACCGTAGTGGGATTTCAGAACCACTATGTCAGCCTGGAGAGGGGACGACGAAACACTACTCACTTCAAGGTATTTGTCAAGGTAAAGTTTTGGTAAATATTCAGAAGCCACGACAATGGAAAAAGAAAACTCCTTTTCGTGTTTAACCTAACCCTATAATAACACTGGTCACTGCCAGCTCATCTGTGACAGCTCCTTTTTGTAGCCATTTTCCATTGACGTGACTTCTGAACAAGTACCAAGATTTTTAGCAATAACAATCTGAAATTTGTCAGACGTTCAAGGTCATTTCTCGTCCGTATATTTCAGGGGAATATTTTAATCCAAGGTAGAAATTGTTTAGTAATGCCGTTCTCAGACAGAAGGGAAAGTACTAATGAGAAGGAAAAGTTAGGAGGGAAGAAAGGGAGAGAAAGGGGAAGAAAAATAGGAGGGACTCGGACGGAGAGAAACAGAGAGGGCAAGGGGCTGGAAAGAAGGGAGAGGAGACAGGAAGGGAGGGAGAAAGAGAGAAAGGGGAAGAAAAATAGGAGGGACTCGGACGGAGAGAAACAGAGAGGGCAAGGGGCTGGAAAGAAGGGAGAGGAGACAGGAAGAGGGGAGAAGACGAAATAATAAGATACAGAAAATAAGAACGAGAGAAAAAGATGGAAGGGGAGAGATAAAAGGAAAAAAGCGCGAAAAAGGAGGAGGACTGGAGAAGAAGGAAGAAAAAATTAGCACAACAAAAGGAGTGAAAGAATATTTTTCGTTTCATTTGTCTACATAATAAATTAATTATAAAGAATATAATTGAATAAAAGAATAAAAAAAGAGAGCAAAGGAGGGTGGGATGGAAAGAGAGGGAGAGAGAACATTCTCTGTATTAATTTCCATCCTCTTCTGTCCTGTGAAAACGAAAAGGCATAGACAGCCTGAGAGAGAGAGAAAGAGAGAGAGAAAAAGAGAGAGAGAGAGAAAGAGAGAGAGAGAGAGAAAGAGAGAGAGAGAGAAAGAGAGAGAGAGAGAGAGAGAGAGAGCCTGTGAAAAGGCATAGACAGCCTGAGAGAGAGAGAAAGAGAGAGAGAGAAAGAGAGAGAGAGAAAGAGAGAGAGAGAAAGAGAGAGAGAGAAAGAGAGAGAGATGGGGATAGGCCTACACGACATGGCGGAGCGAAGCGGATGAGTCCGTCCCTGGTACTGAGCGTCGTGGTATTAACGGTCCTGAGAAGTCCGCCCCTGCTAAAAGTTTTACCCATTTAATATGTGTGTTGTCTTTCAAGACCTAACTAGGCTAAATGTATAGGGCCGTCCCTAATTCTGAGTATTGTATTAGGGACGTATTGTACTGGCACTGTTGGATTGAGAAGTCAACCCCTGCTGCAAGTTTTAACCAAATAGTATGTGTGAAGTGTGACTTCAAGCTTTTGGTGGACACTACACGACCTACTGCGGCTGTGGGGTTAAGTCCATCCCTGATTGGTGTGATTGTATTAGAAGCGTACTGTACTGGCGTTCTAAGGGGAGAAGTCCGTCCCTGATGCAAATTCACCCAGATAGGGGTATAGGAGTATACTGTAGTGACGTCATAAGATAGTGTAATGTCACGCCGTTAGTGGAAATTTATTATAGCTTCTTTACAGACTGTTAAATTTTCACCACAACTTTCCGAGTATCCGCCACTGCTGATTGACTGTTGAATATGATGCTCAACATTATATTACTGATCTCTGCAACTTTATTAACGACTTTTTATACGAGTATAATTATCTCCTGTAAAATTTCTCCAGGGAATATCAACTTCAACACACACAGAGCTCTGGATTTTTTTTTCTTTTTTTTTACTGTCAAACCGAATCGACTGTGCAGCCATCAGTGTACACTGGTGAGCGAAAAATTCGGAATATTCGGATTCCAGGGATTTCTATTCTATTCCATTTTCTATTGGTATTTTGAGGGGGAGAAATGGTTTCAAGCTTTCAATGAAATACTCATTACAGCTGGCAAACTGGCATTATTACCTGTTGTACTGTATAAACAAACCCTCCCTCTCTTTTATGTACCAATATTATTAACCTTCTACTTAGGGGCATTTCTTTTCTCGCTTGAAAAGTAGATATTATGCACAAAGCTGATACCTTATTTTTTTTCATTATTATTTTAAATAATAATGAAATAAAGATTGTACCCCGGCACCTGTTTCGCATTGCTTCGAGGCACATTCTTTTACATTCGTTTAATTTCCGCCCTGGCCGGGGATTCGAAGCCAGCACCTCCGAATTGAGAGTCAGTGGTCTTGACCACTCGGCCACAGTGGAGTTTACCACCTAGGTAAAAATAAAAGGTCTCCTCTATACATTCAAGTATGTAGGAAGGTAACCCTCCTATGTTTTGTGGGGACCTCTATACATGTGCTTCGGTAAACAGGGTTACTTTTCAATACAGTCCAGAAAATGGACCTTCTTTCAAAGACTTTCTGTCTCTCCCATCCGAAATACAGTTTAGAAATTGAACCTCCTTAAAAGGACCACATATGACTCAAACTTTAACCCAGTAGCTTTTTTTTTTTTCTTTTTTTTTACTTGAAGTCGATAAAGAGCACAGTAATGGCGTACCCCGGGATTGACTTATTACAGCAGTTTCTGTTAAGAGTTAGACCAGTGATTTCCAACCAGGTAGCCGTGGGTTTATTTCAAGGGAGTCAAAAAAAGCTTGGATTACCTACTGTACATATTTAGAAGTGATTAAAATTTCTACTTAGCATAATGGGACACTGTTAGTATGATGGGAATGGGATGGGATAGGTACTTTGTTAAAAACTGTCAGGTTTAAATTTAAGTACAATAAAAAACATCACTTTTTAGCTGCACTAATTTGATTTTCCAGGGGCACTTATTTGGTGCCACCAAAAGGTTGGTTTTTGAACAAATAGTGCGACCAAAAAGGTTGGGAACCACTGAGAGTAGAGGTTATTCTTGGTTATTTATGGTTCTTCTTCTTTGTACCCTCTCCCTCTCCTCTTCTCCCCTTCCCTCCTATAACCCGCACAGGAAAAAGGAATAACTTTTTTATCCTCTCTCTCTCTCCCCCTCTTTCTCTCGCTCTTCTTCCCCCCCCC
>NW_007379043.1:0-70709 GCF_000475195.1 Diaphorina citri
GTGAGTCTATAGGCTCTATCTGAATTTCTAGATCCTTTCAAGTAGAAGTAGAATGGTCTTCAACTACATATTATATAAGTGAAGACTGCTTTCTACTTTTTATCAACTTCAATTTACATACTGTGTCCTTTTGGCAAGAATCATAGAGGTGTCAGTTGTGATGTTTGGAATAAATATTCACGTTACACAGGGTGCGCCAGAATTAAGGTGACGGAATGTATCCGTGACAGCTTATTGTGCGTGGACCTTCATGGGTTAAGAACAATTCTTAACTAGGAGTCATTCTCTCCCTGATAATATCTTCCATCGTTCTTTTCATTTTATCGCAACTATTTCTGGAGCAGGAGAATGGTCTGGTCTGTTCAGTCCACTCACTCAGCACATAGTCCAAGGTGACTGGAGTGTCAATGTTCAGCTGGAACGCAAGTAAGCACAGGGACAGATTCTGTCCCGTACAATGCAAGTCGAGACTGCTGTCCAACAGTTTCAGAGCCGCCTCAGAGTCCTTTCTTCGCTGCTTGGCATTCTTATTGGGCGTACTTCCCCAGCTACCCACTGTGTAGGGGAAGCGTCCTTTGTATAGGTGCTCGCGAATACTGCGCGCGTAGGTCTGCTTGAACCAGGATACCTGAGTGAGAAGAAACGTGGAGATTGCAAACAAAGCTTTACCTTGCAAAGCAGATGACTGGGCTTACATACTATTTCTACACTGTAGCCCTAGTACTCGTAGCTCAAAGGTACTCGTTATTCGAGAGAACGGGGTTCGAGACCCAGTACGTAGCAAGATGAGAATTTTGTAGCATCATTTTAAGATGGATATTAAATTCGTAAAAAGTTTTGATACTATTTCTACACTGTAGCCCTAGTACTCGTAGCAGAGGTACTCGTTATTCAAGAGAACGGGGTTCGAGACCCAGTACGTAGCAACATGAGAATTTTGTAGCATCATTTTAAGATGGATATTAAATTCGTAAAAAGTTTTGCTTAAAGAAATTAACAATTTATTACTATTACTATTAGCCTCTCTAGAAGCTGGAGCAATTGGAACTTACCCCTACTGTACCACTCTGTTGTAGTATATGTAGCACATTGAGTATAATATCAACTACACATTGAAGTAGAGCTACAGCTTCCACTACAATATCAGAACCAGCTTGCTTCCTGTCTGCCACGACTTCTATGAAAGTTTCCATCAAGAGAGGCATCAACATTTGGGTGTAGTTCTGTCAAAACAGAAAATGAGATTAGAAAGCATTCCTTTTAGGGTGTCAATGAAGAGACAACGGTAAATAAAGGAGCCATAATTTGACATATGCTTTTGTGCTTTACTATTTTTAAAAAGTCAACGAAAAGGTTCGAGAAGTTGACATTTATAACGGTAGCCTACTGCTGGAGTAAGGAATTTTAATTGTGTTAAGCATATTTAAATGCTTGTCACAAACATCGTTCCCCGATTATTTCACCTAGATAAATTTCATGACATGACTTAGACTCGTACCACCAACCTCCAGATCCAAAGTCCAACGCGTTAACAACTGCACCACTGAGGTTGGTCTGCTTACAAGACTCGTACCACCAACCTCCAGATCCAAAGTCCAACGCGTTAACAACTGCACCACTGAGGTTGGTCTACTGCTGGAGTAAAGGGATTCTTTAGTCCCAATCGACGAATATATATATAATATGAACTATTGTTATTATTACTAGGTATTTACTGGTGCATTATTATTTCCATTCTGAACGTACTCCTGATTCTTGTTCAATTTTACCTGTACATCATCCAGAGTTTCATTGGATGTGATTTTCTTGTCATAGATGAAAGACTTGCCAGGTTGCTGTGAGCAATACAGAGGGACGTGACGAGTTGAAGACGTGACTACAATTTCTCTGGAGACATTAGAACTGGAGGACTCTGTAAATTAAATTTCATTGTTATTTCTGTTCTTGCCCATAATCAAGATACCTTCCTATTCAATCTATTCACCTGTTATTTATTTTCATTAGTAATTTTTAATGAATATTATAATAATAATATGTAAAAATAAAACATATAAAATGTCAAAGTACTAGTCTACAACTTACTTGTTTTAAACAGATGAACAATTGCAAGCAGCATGGATCTCAACCTTGTGAGTACTTTGATTCGAAACACAGTTGTTGTGGTACGACTATCCAAATCCACTGTCAACTGTCTGGCCTGTTCATGACTGCGGGTCTGAGAGGATATCATGTCAAGAAAGTGAGGGAGTAATGAGCGATAGTTGGCTGTCAGGATTGGACATTGCTCAAGCAGAACATCAATTATGAGGAGAGAGTCTTCTCGGACTCCAGCATCCAAATGACTCATAGCACAGGCCAGGTAGCGAACAACTATTTCAAACAGAGGGGCCAATTCTTCTTCGGTGACCTGCAAATGAATTATGAAGCTAGAGTAGAGTTATGAAATCAAGCATGTTGAAAAAAAAAAAGTGCTCACAAGGTTGAGATCCATAATGCTTGCAACTGTTCACTGAGTGTTAAAGCTACATCTCTATTTGGCAGAGGAATCGACCGCCCTTGAGTTTGGTGTCCTCAGAAGCTGAAATCCCCAATTTACCTACTCTTTCATCAATCCTAACCATATGACTTCCAATATGTGACCGAGTCACTGATATGGATATAATCACCATACTTATAATTGCTTAAGTCAAGTGATGTGTTGGAAATGGTCGTATACTAGTTAAGAATTGTTCTTAACCCATGAAGGTCCACGCACAATAAGCTGTCACGGATACATTCCGTCACCTTAATTCTAGCTTGATCCATATTACTTTAAATTGGTGATGGAACGTGTCCATGACAATAAGTGTGCATGAACCTTAAGAGGTAAACTATATCACAACTTTGGTGTTCGCTGCAGCTGCAGCAATGTAGGATTTTCCAATTTCTCAATAATCCAGCACCCATTGTTTATCTACCATGCTCGCACCAGTCATTATGTGCATTTATATTACATAGCTACTCATTTTCGTCACGAGGCTGAGTGGACCCCGATTGCCTGGTCCAACTTTGATGGAATTTGGGTTCCTTGAATCAAGGCACATCAATCCTTGAAATTTGGGGTCCCAGAACTGAGTTGTTCCATTTTTGGTTTCCTGGGAATATCCTTTCAATACTAGTCATTAAAATATATCCTTGTGTTCTTTCTACAAAAATGATTTTGTCAAAAGATCCCAATTCTTGGTAAAGCCTAAAGCCCTAAAGCAATAGGTAAAAAGAAAAAAATATCTTTTGAGTGATTGTAAATGAAACCTATTCTCTGTCCTCTTTATTACATAAAACTTTCCTATATATATGTACCTTCTTTCCTATTTCAATACATGCTAATTGCATTCATAATACTAGTCATAAAAATACATCCTTGTGTTCTTTCTACAAAAATGATTTTGTCAAAAGATCCCAATTCTTGGTAAAGCAATAGGTAAAAAGAAAAAAAAGTCAACCATTCTTATCTTTTGAGTGATTGTAAATGAAAACCTATTCTCTGTCCTCTTTATTACATAAAACTTTCCTATATATAGTTACCTTCTTTCCTATTTCAATACATGCTAATTGCATTCATACATACATTTGTCTCAACTTGGCAAAAGAGTTTGAGTGAGGTCTACAATTCACAGAACTACTAGTGTAGATAAATTAAGGAGCGCGGTAGCGCTCCGCCCCGCCAAGTCAAGAAAGTTTGACCGCGCTATTACCAAGTAGGTATGCATGTATTTCTAAATTCAGAGGAGATTTGAAAGGTATTTTGAATTGAAATGCAAATGTAAGTTTACCTGAGAAAACATGGCTGAGAGGAGCTTAACAGCTGCTTTCCGTGTAGTTGCACTGATGTCCAACATTAGTGGGGAAACACTGTCCCCAAGTAGGTATGCATGTATTTCTAAATTCAGAGGAGATTTGAAAGGTATTTTGAATTGAAATGCAAATATAAGTTTACCTGAGAAAACATGGCTGAGAGGAGCTTAACAGCTGCTTTCCGTGTGGTTGCACTGATGTCCAACATTAGTGGGGAAACACTGTCCAAGATTGAGGAGAAGTGAGATTTAATAACACTAGTTGGGTTGAGTGTGATAATCTCAAGTAACCCAGACAAGCCATCTTGCTTCACTGCTGAATTGTTGTGTCTCAAACGAGACATCAATTCCTGTGAATAATAGTGAAAATGTAACAATGAATTGGAAATTTTACTTTGGTATTCAAAATGGAAGAACAAAAATAATTATAAAATCACAAAAGTTCCCGCCCTTTTTTTATCTAAACAAAGATGTTCCTTTTCTACCCCCAATACCTGACTAGGTAGGTACCTACTTTAAAATGGAAATCAAAAACTTTAGAGAAGAGCTTGTGAACAGCTATAATTATAAAATCACAAAAGTTCCCGCCCTTTTTTTATCTAAACAAAGAAGTTCCTTTTCTACCCCCAATACCTGACTAGGTAGGTACCTACTTTAAAATGGAAATCAAAAACTTTAGAGAAGAGCTTGTGAACAGCTGATGCCAAATGATGGGACAGTGCCCCCACCACCAACTGACCACTGTCAACAATAACACCGCCATCATCGTCAGTTTCCTTGAAAAAGTCCACGGAGATGGACAAAACTTGAGTCGGATAAGATCAAAACCAGAACGTGTATCCATTGTATCTTATAAAGGTAGGTAATAAGTTTGTAGTTACCTATTTCATAACTTTAAAAACTTTAGAACTGTTTAGTCATAGGCTCTTCTAAAATAAAACTCTTCAATTGTGTACTTACATACATACTTGCTTTTCAAAATATTTAATGTGTAGATACTGATTTTTCAAGACCAAATAATGTGCAAAAGACATGTTCAACAAATTCTCAGGAGTGGGGGAAAAAAGATAATAAACCCAGAAAGTAACATTGACTCTTACCTTGACACTCAGTTTTCTTTGCACCGATAACAGTTCATTTTCTCCCCTCTCCTTCAGTTGCTCCCTTATGACAATCCGTTTCACCTTGAATTCTGTGTTTGTCACATTTTGACCCTTTGGCAGGATTGTTTTATAAGACTTTCTCAGCTTAACTCTGGCCTTTTCTTTCTTCACAAACTTCTTGTGCCCTGTCTTGACCATGATTTGATGGCTTTAGTTCAGTTGATGGTTGGGTTGTTAGTTAAATTTTTATCTGAAATGAAAGATGAGAAAATGATTACTGACCTATACTTACCTCCACTATAACATTCAAAATTCCCACTGATAAAGGGTACATATTATTCTTCTTTGCTTTTTCCCATGTTCAGATGGGGTTGTTGTTCTTTGTCAGCCTCTCAATCAACCCTAGCTAGGGTCTATGCTTTGGCGGTTTAGGTTACAATTTTTTACTTTCCTTATCCTATAGGAAGGAAAGTAATGTAATCGGGTCAAAATTTCGATGGTCAGTTTTTAGTGCCAAAACACGTATTTAGTTAAGTTGATGGTTGGGTTGTTAGTTAAATTTTTATCTGAAATGAAAGATGAGAAAATGATTACTGACCTACTTACCTCCACTATAACATTTTCAAAATTCAACAAAAAACAAAATCCCTCAAAAAAGAAAGTTCGATAAAAAATTTTGAAATAAAAGAAAAGTACGTTTCCACGTTTAGCACGTGCTACAGTGTTGCGAGATTGGGCGCAAAAAAATGCAGTAAATGCACACTGTGTGACTGTGCATAATTTCCTCTCCGACCGGGTGACCGAAAGATGAATCGAATAGAATATTAGAGAACCTCGGTGTTTTTTTTTTTATTCCCTAGTTGAATTTATTACAAAAAAAAGATTCCTTTTTGTTTTTGTTCGAGTTCATTTCGAGAAATCGATGCCAAGAAAAATGGAAAATAAATTTGAATCACTCGCGAGCGCGCCAAAACGCTACTAGATCAGAAAATGGCCGCCCCCTCCTTTGATGACGTCATGGATCTCAAGATTTGTGTTTACATTTAGCAATGCATGCAGATTTCGATTTGAGTTTGGATTTTGAAAGACCTCAGGGTGTACTCAGGAACTCAGGGGTTGTTAAAAAGTACTCAGGGTGACATAGGCTATTTGAAATTGTCACATTCTATCCTGATTCAAAATGGCGGCGGTTCAAAGTTATGCCCATTACACTGCACTGAGGGAGGTGAGGGAGCGCATAGCGCGACAGTGTGTGGTGGTCCTATATACAAAGGAAGGGTCAATCACTAGCAGAAAGTAAAAAAAAATAGAATGTACAGGGTGAGGTGCAGCAATTTCCTTTTTGAAACATCAATTAAAAAAAAAATCTGATACTTTCTTCACTTCTGTCGATGGATTAGCATCAATTTGACTTCATGTTGTTTTGAAAAGTACTGCATTCAAATGACAAGCGCCATTCTTGATACACTGATGGACGCAATTTCTGGTTTCTTTCTACTTTCTCCAACATTGCTACCGGTAGATGGCCTATTTCTTGTCAGATGTTGTGCTTCCATTCTTCAAGGGCCCTAAGATGATATTTGTAAACTTCAGCCTTCAGGTAGTGTTGAGTTGGAGTTCTAATGTAGTAAGAAAAGATCACTTTGAAAATAGAACATTGGAACGAATTTATTTTGTGTAGACTCACCAGAGCGAAAACCAAGACTGAGGATTGAATCAATTCACTCTAGCCAATATTGGATATTGGAAAACCGAAATACACTGGTTCGAAACCACCATCATACACAACATTCCCTTCGTCAGGATAAGCCTTCACATCTCTTCAATTAATCTTCTGGTTCTTCTAATTACCCGAGTAGTACGACGAGGCACTTGCACTTCAGGACTGACCGTTGGAGTTCCATAAGCTTCAGAACTTGTTGGACTTTCCAAAATTGAAGGATTTCTAGGAGTGATGGGACTTTCAGGAGATGCAAGGTTTCTAGGAGTCGTAGGAGTTCCAGGAGATTCAAGGTCTCTAGGAGTCATAGGAGTTCCAGGAGTTGAAGAACACCCAGGACTTTGGGAATCTTGATGTTGAGAACATTGAGGTAGAGGAGATATATGGACTCTATTTCTCCTATACTCATGTCCCTCTTCATCCATCACGTTATAAGACCTAGGATTTTCCAGTGTTGACGAAATGACACCAGGCGTTGTTTGAATCTCTAATGTGCCACATTCATTTAGAATATACAAGGTGCGCCAGACTGACAATGGCTCAGGGTAGGTAGATCTCATCATTTCAACAAGGTTCTGCAGGTCATTTTCCTAACTTCGGCTTCGTTTCTGAGAAAAGTCCAAAAAACCACTTTTTAAAAAATACAGACCTTGTGTCAGTTTTTAGGTCATAACTTTTTAATTTTAATTGATAAACTGTTTTTGTTAAAGCTACGAGCCAGAGCACAAAATTTTATTTTTATTACTATTATTTTTTTCACCTTAATATGTACGATTTTTTCGTTACGAAATACACAGTTTTTGCCCAAAATTTTACTAGGGCAGAGAACTCCATCTTTCAGGAAAACTTGCGCTTTATTCAAGTCAAGGATCAGGCGCCCACATACGGTCAGTAGTGTTTTAGCCTCGTGGATGTTTTTAAGGTTGTTAAGTGGTTATTTATCTGGGAAGGACGTGAGTGAAAAAGGCAAATAAGATCTCATTATCATCCTTGAACAGAACACAAGGTTTCCTGAAAAATGAAGATCTGTCCTAAAAAAAAATGGACAAAAATCGCGAAATACGCGTAAAAATCGGACATAAGGTAAATTTTTCGAGCTTTAAATAACATAATTATATCAAAACTGAACTTTGGAAATCATTTCTCAGATGTATTCGGATCAAAATTTTATGCTCTGGCTTGAGGTTTTAATAAAAACAGTTGATCCATGAAAAATATTAAAATGAAAAAGTTACGATATAAAAACCGATACAAAGTCTGTAATTTTTTAAAAAGTGTTTTTTTTTTTTACTTTTCTCGGAAACGAAGCCGAAGTTAGGAAAATGACCCACAGATCCTTGTTGGAAACAATGAGACCTACGTACCTTGAGCCGTCGTCAGTGTTTTTCTGGCGCACCCTGTGTAACGTGAATATTTATTCCAAACATCACAACTGACACCTCTATGATTCTTGCCAAAAGGACACAGTATGTAAATTGAAGTTAGAATCAATTCACTCTAGCCAATATTGGATATTGGAAAACCGAAATACACTGGTTCGAAACCACCATCATACACAACAGGTAGCCCCATAAAACCCCAAGAAGGACACCATAAAAAAGATGAAACGCAATTGTAAAAGACGAACATTTACCTGATAGGAAAAGACCCCATAAAACCCCAAGAAGGACACCATAAAAAAGATGAAACGCAATTGTAAAAGACGAACATTTACCTGATAGGAAAAGATCACATTTGAAGCTGATGGTAGCAGACTGAGATTGCAATAGATTTACACAATCCAAACATTTGGGCAACAATCGTATAGGGTTCCTGCTGAATAGGTTCATGCTGAGGTTTACCTTTTCCTACCGGGTAATTCTACCCTTATCCTCAATACATTTGGACTTGATCTAAAGAGTCTGAAAACAGAACGTTTCGATTTCCCAAATGATCTTGCTCCGGCAAAAACTACGGGAAATTTATTGATAAAAAATAAAAAAATAATATCTCCTTATCCTCAATACATTTGGACTTGATCTAAAGAGTCTGAAAACAGAACGTTTCGATTTCCCAAATGATCTTCCTCCGGCAAAAACTACGGGAAATTTATTGATAAAAAATAAAATATCTAAACATAACCTAAAAATGATAAAGGACGACTTGAGTTGTATAAATAATATCTAAACATAACCTAAAAATGATAAAGGACGACTTGAGTTGTATTCCATTATGTGAAATTTAATGTAGTCAAAAAGTCAAACGTGGCTGAACCAATGAGATTGTGAGATTTCGTCCAAAACGGAATCTCATTGGTTAAGCCATGTTTGATCTAGTTTTGTTTGCGTAATATACAACTCAACTTTGCTTTTCCTCTGTTGTACAGGGTTGTCAGATGCAAATTATGCACGGAAAATGTGTGCATATTTTATCTACCTAATAAAATACAACTCAACTTTGCTTTTCCTCTGTTGTACAGGGTTGTCAGATGCAAATTATGCACGGAAAATGTGTGATTTTATCTAGTGTCGGATCAACTCATGATAAATGAAAACGGGCCTTTAATAATAATAATAATAATAATAGATCAGTTGCGCTTACGTGGGTGATGTTTCAAAGTCATAGAGCAGGAATAATGAGGACCATCGAAATTTTTCTTTTTCTTACTTGAACGATCAGTTGCGCTTACGTGGGTGATGTTTCAAAGTCATAGAGCAGGAATAATGAGGACCATCGAAATTTTTCTTTTTCTTACTTGAACACCGGTAAGTCTTGAACTCTGACGTCACGGCATACGCTCCCGTAGGCGATGACGTCACATCAAATGTCCCAAGTAAAGCTCCCTCGCAGGCAACACATTAATCTGTTTATGCGCATGCATTTCTGCGCAATTCATGTTTGTGCGCATAACTTTCTGCGCATCATCTGAAGTCTGACGTCAGAGTTCAGGACTATATGACGGAAAATAAAACTTGAATTTTCGACCTTTTACAGTTATTTTTTCGGAGAGTTGACCTCAGATTTGGATTTTTCACAACTTTTTACTTAGGAATCGACCATTTATTAATAATTTTTACCCATTTGCAACTGCTCCATAGCCCGTCCCTTATACCTTTTTTTATTACTGTCGCAATAATAAAGGAAGGACGGGCTAAAAAGTCACAATAAAATATGCATTGCAGAAATGAGGTGTACGAAAAGTCTTTGGCTTAAAATCGGGACTTAATGGGAAATGAATGGACGATATTCCCAAATCTATCATTTACCTGCAGGATTGAGGCACTGGACCAGGCAAAAATCTGTGGAAATGTATCCACCGTCCCAGAAGGTTCTTGGCTCGAGGAACTAAAGGCAGAGGGTATTGAGATCAGTGATGTTGGCTCAAGTACTGACATAGACATATTGCTGGGATCTGATATTGCTGGTAAGCTTTGGTCTGGTAAATGTGTTCAATTAAAATCAGGATTAGTTGCCATGGAAACACATCTGGGATGGACCCTATCGGGCAAACTTCCAATTAGTACAACAATGTTATCTGACAACATTGCAACTGTAGTGACCAATTTGTATGTGAAAGAAGCTAACATAACAGATCTATGGACATTAGATGTTCTTGGAATAAAGGACCCTACGGAAAATGCGTCAAAGCATGACATTGAAAGGATTACACAAGAACATTTTCTATCCACAGTGAGAGTCAATGAAGACAACCGTTTTGAAATCCATCTACCTTGGCTAGAGAATCATCCACCTCTAAAAAAAGTACTAGTTCAGAAGCCAAGACAATGAAAAATTGCTACAATAAGGAGCTGTCACAAATGAGCAATGACCAGTGTTATTATAGGGTTATGTTCAATACAGTAAAAAGGAACTTTCTTTTTCATTGTTGTGGCTTTTGAAAAATCAGAAAAAAAGTGCTTGCAAGCCTTGGTTTGAGCTATAAAACCTAGCCTAGTTGGTGAACAAAGCCTAACCTAAAGGAAAAGTTCATAGACACTTGCTTCACTATGACTGTCATTCTGCCTGCTTTTTAGAATGTACAGGGTGAGGTGCAGCAATTTCCTTTTTGAAACATCAATTAAAAAAAAAATCTGTGATACTTTCTTCATTCTGTTGATGGATTAGCATCAAGAAATGTTGGAAATTTGACTTTATGTTGTTTTGAAAAGTACTGCATTCA
The DNA here is from genome assembly GCF_000475195.1 of Diaphorina citri. Taxonomy (NCBI): domain Eukaryota; kingdom Metazoa; phylum Arthropoda; class Insecta; order Hemiptera; family Psyllidae; genus Diaphorina; species Diaphorina citri. The sequence goes on from NW_007379043.1 coordinate 10,816, forward strand.
AATGACAAGCGCCATTCTTGATACACTGATGGAGGCAATTTCTGGTTTCTTTCTACTTTCTCCAACATTGCTACCGGTAGATGGCCTATTTCTTGTCAGATGTTGTGCTTCCATTCTTCAAGTTTGGTTGAGATGGGTGCTGCGCTTGGCGGTATTTTGACCGCTTTTGGACAGATTTCGACCGTTTTTTGGCGGTTTAAATGATTACTGACCTACTTACCTCCACTATAACATTTAAAATTTCCACTGATAAAGGGCACATATTATTCTTCTTTGCCTTTTCCTATGTTCAGATGGGGTTGTTGTTCTTTGTCAGCCTCTCAATCAACCCTAGCTAGGGTCATTGCTTTGGCGGTTTAGGTTACAATTTTTTTTTACAAAGGATGCCCTTTGCACTCAACCTTTGCTAGTTTGTTAACAAATTAATTTATTTACTTAAGTTGTAAGATCAGGTACAAAAATATACATATACATAAGATACAGGGTTCCACTCACTTACAGTTTATCTTTTGTTTTTTGCTTGTCTACTAATTAATTGTCATGTTCTCTGCTGTTTAAAATAAAACAAAGTAGGTACCTATCTTGTTCAAAAATAATAATGATATTCTTGATCCCATTCGTAAACATCAAAAGGTCTTTGCCACTATCAGAATAAGTTTGTTAGCAAAGGAAATAGGTACATGTAACAGGTTGGTATCCTCGCTGTCTAAAGTTCCCCAGCCAGACAAAGGGTACAGACATCGTCAAATTCTCAAGTCAGTTGGTCCAGACTCAAACAAGGAGTTCTGTTGCGAGAATCTTAATTTGAATTTTTCCGCTGTTGAAAATATTGTCACTTGTTGTACATGGGTAGAAGATGCGAATTCGGTTTCATGGGTACAGACATCGTCAAATTCTCAAGTCAGTTGGTCCAGAATCAAACAAGGAGTTCAGCCTTTGGTTGTAACTTGGATTACTTTTTGACCATGTATAAAGTAGGTAGTAGGTACCTTGTACGTATGTCCAATCAACACATGTAGATTAGAGAAAAAATACTTACCACAGAACTGAAAACAGTGAAAACTGAATAACTGATCCTTCTTCGGTCTATCAACGAAAGTGTTTGAACTTTGAACTTTGAAAATTTGAAATTTTGAAATAAAAGCACGTGCTACAGTGTTGCAAGATTGGGCGCAAAAAAAGCACAAGCACAATGTGTCACTGTGCATAATTTCCTCTCCGACCGGGGACCGGCCGGGTGACCGAAAGATGAATCGAATAGAGAACCTCGGTGTTTTTTTTTTTATTCCCTAGTTGAATTAATAGAACAGTTGCGCTTACTTGGGTGATGTTTCAAAGTCAGAGCAGGAAAAATGAGGACGTCACATCAAATATCCCGAGCAAAGCTGCCTCGCAGACAACACATTAATGTGTTTGTGCGCATACGTTTCTGCGCAGTTCTTTCTGCTCCTCCGCTAGCGCGCTTGCATAGTGGCGCTACCTAGCGGACGAAAAAAACGACTGCGTAAAGTCTGACGTCACACATCTTTGAACTCTTTCATTAGAACGGAAGATAAAAATTGAATTTTCGACCTTTTACAGTTATTTTTTCGAAATTTTGACCTCAGATTTGGATTTTTCACTACTTTTTACATAGGAATCGAGCATTCATTAATAATTTTTACCTATTTGCAACTGCTCCATTATTACAAAAAAAAAAAAGTAAGATTCCTTATTTTTGTTCGAGTTCATTTCGAGAAATCGATGCCAAGAAAAATGGAAAATAAATTTGAATCACTCGCGAGCGCGCCAAAACGCTACTAGATCAGAAAATAGCCGCCCCCTCCTTTGATGACGTCATGGATCTCAATTGAGATCCATCTTAAGATTTGTGTTTACATTTAGCAATGCATGCAGATTTCGATTTGAGTTTGGATTTTGAAAGACCTCAGGGTGTACTCAGGGCTGTTAAAAAGTACTGAGGGCTGTTAAAAAGTACTCAGGGTGAGGGTGACATAGGCTATTTGAAATGGAGCAGTTGCAAATGGGTAAAAATTATAAATAAATGGTCGATTCCTATGTAAAAAGTTGGGAAAAATCCAAATCTGAGGTCAAAACTCCGAAAATCAACTGTAAAAGGTCGAAAATTCAATTTTTATAATGAAAGAGTTCAAATATTTGTGACGTCAGACTTAACGCAGTTGCTATTTTTGTCCGCTAGGTAGCGCCACTATGCAAGCACGCTAGCGGAGGAGCAGAAAGAACTGCGCAGAAACGTATGCGCATAAACACATTAATGCGTTGCCTGCAAGGAAGCTTTGCTCGGGAGTCGGGACATTTGATGTGACGTCATCGCCTACGGGAGCGTATGCCGTGACGTCAAAGTTTACGATTTACCGGTATTTTTTAAATCGATTTATCTCGGGATCTAGAAGTCGTAGAAGAAAAAGAAAAATTCCGTTGGTCCTCATTTTTCCTGCTCTATGACTTTGAAACATCACCCAAGTAAGCGCAACTGAACAATAAATAACGTTATTTAACAAAATCTTCTACTTCAGACCAAAATAAATTATATAAGTGTGTTTCTACCAAATACATAGATAAGAAGCTTGATTTTTACAATCGAAACTTTTGATTAATAACGAGATTAACGAGTGACCTAAAGGGATTTGGCACTAATGCGTAAACAAATTATTTGACCAAACATGCACATACCTACTCAGTTTAACTGAACCTTGTTCAAGGAAATGCGTTTGCGCCAAGAAAAAAAAAAAATCATTTTAATGGCCTAATAAATTGGTTTCACTAATTGTCCAATGTCTATGAAGATTTATTTGATAGCAGACCTAATGGAATTTAAATATTGTTGATCTTCTATGCATACCTACTCAGTTTAACTGAACCTTGTTCAAGGAACTGCGTTTGCGCCAAGAAAAAAAAAAAATCATTTTAATGGCATAATAAATTGGTTTCACTAATTGTCCAATGTCTATGAAGATTTATTTGATAGCAGACCTAATGGAATTTAAATATTGTTGATCTTCTACACAGCATTTGCTCCCTGTAAGAAAAACAAAGAGAGTATAATAATGTGAATTGTGAGCTTTAAGAAAGTGCCTTCTAATCGGCATACTTTTTCTTCAGTCTTAACTGGATCATCAAGCAAAATTTCATATAAACATGATAGGAAAGCTATGTTGTTAGCAAATATACAAAACTGCAGCTTTGGACACTACATTTCAATGAATCTACCTCTTCTTAAATTACTTACTTTATCTAACAAATTTATTTATTATTTGTTAAGTAATTGTTTGAATCCTCAGTCTTAACTGGATCATCAAGCAAAATTTCATATAAACATGATAGGAAAGCTGTGTTGTTAGCAAATATACAAAACTGCAGCTTTGGGCACTACATTTCAATGAATCTACCTCTTCTTAAATTACTTACTTTATCTAACAAATTTATTTATTATTTGTTAAGTAATTGTTTGAATCTCTAATGTGCCACATTCATTTAGAATATACAAGGTGCGCCAGACTGACAATGGCTCAGGGTAGGTAGATCTCATCATTTCAACAAGGTTCTGCAGGTCATTTTCCTAACTTCGGCTTCGTTTCTGAGAAAAGTCCAAAAAACCACTTTTTAAAAAATACAGACCTTGTGTCAGTTTTTAGGTCATAACTTTTTAATTTTAGTTGATAGACCGAAGAAGGATCAGTTCTGTGGTAAGTATTTTTTCTCTAATCTTTAGGTGTTGATTGGACATACGTACAAGGTACTTTTATACAGTTCAAAAAGTAATCCAAGTTACAACCAAAGGCCAAACTCCTTGTTTGATTCTGGACCAACTGACTTGAGAATTTGATGATGTCTGTACCCTTTGTCTGGCTGGGGAACTTTAGACAGGGAGGATACCAACCTGATATATGTACCTATTTCCTTTGCTAACAAACTTATAGTGGCAAAGACCTTTTGATGTTTACGAATGGGATCAAGAATATCATTATTATTATTATTTTTGAACAAAATAGGTAGGTACCTACTTTGTTTTATTTTAAACAGCAGAGAACATGACAATTAATAGACAAGCAAAAAACAAAAGATAAACTGTAAGTGAGTGGAACCCTGTATCTTATGTATATTTTTGTACCTAATCTTACAACTTAAGTAAATAAATTAATTTGTTAACAAACTAGCAAAGGTTGAGTGCAAAGGGCATCCTTTGTAAAAAAAAATTGTAACCTAAACCGCCAAAGCAATGACCCTAGCTAGGGTTGATTGAGAGGCTGACAAAGAACAACAACCCCATCTGAACATAGGAAAAGGCAAAGAAGAATAATATGTGCCCTTTATCAGTGGGAATTTTAAATGTTATAGTGGAGGTAAGTAGGTCAGTAATCATTTTCTCATCTTTCATTTCAGATAAAAATTTAACTAACAACCCAACCATCAACTTTAATAATCCAAAGGGAGTTTTTAGTGATCCAAAAAGGAGGAGTCTTTGAAAACTCTTGTTTGGACCATTAAAAACTACAGTATGTACATTGAAGTTGATAAAAAGTAGAAAGCAGTCTTCATTTATATAATATGTAGTTGAAGACCATTCTACTTCTACTTGAAAGGATCTAGAAATTCAGATAGAGCCTATAGACTCACCATCTTTCTTATATGTGATCCCATGAATGGTACCAGGGGTATCATCCTCCAGTTCTGCATAGGCTTGAATGAGGGCTTTCTGTTGATCACTCAGTTTCCTTGGCATCCTCACTTTCAGGTGAACATAATGGTCGCCATAACCTTGGGAGCCCATTTTTTTCAGGCCTTTCTCTTTTAGTCGAATTTTCGTGTGTGATGAAGAACCAGGCTCGATCTGGAACATTCAAATATGATCTCAACTAGGGGGGCTGCTGTTAGGCCAAAGGAGGGTCCAACTTTTAAATCTTAAATTTAAGAACCCCCTGCTTGTATAGTGGAGGGGGGGGATACCTACCAGTACAGTCTGATCATCATAGATGCCAGGGATCCGAATAGTACCTCCCAGGACAGCTTGTGACAAAGATATTTCTGCATTTGAATGTATATCAGGACCATCTCTCTCAAAGATATCAGACTTTTCTACTCTAAATGTGATGTAGATTTCTTTCTTGCTCTTTCCTACATTCATTCGCACAGTTTGTCCATCTTCTACACCAGCTGGGACTGGAACAGTGATGGTTTGCCTCTGAGCAAACTGTCCTTTGCCATCACAGGTTGTGCAAGGATTTTTGATCAGATTTCGACTACCTGTGGAACAAATGAGGGGATATTTTAATGTTGGCTAGAAAATTCACTTTATACCTAATTGTTTTACTAGTTTGTCCTAAATACCTAGACTAGACTAGACTAAGTACAAGATAATTTCAAAAAATAATAATACCTATTATGTATCTTACCTTTGCAATACCTGCATGTAGATCTCATCACAAAAGGCCCCGTACTGATAGTTTCCAATCCAGTACCATTACAATAATGACATTTCTGAGCTTTAGTACCAGGTTCACATTTCTCTCCATGACAGCGGGTACAAGTGTCCATAATTTTTAACACAACATCCTTATTCACTCCACGTGCTGCTTGGGTGAAAGTCAATTTCATTATGATTTCTTGTGGCTGACTAAATCCAAAACCTTCGGAAAAGCCACCTTCCTGGCTCCCACCAAAGCCACCTGTCTGACCAAAAATGTTGCGGAAAAGTTCTTCAGGATCTATTGTTGAGTGAAAGTTCCAGTTGGCACTTCCATAGTTTCCAGCACCACCCATTCCTTCACGGCCCATTTGTTCTGAGGTGGCCCCAAACTGATCATACTGACTCCTCTTGGTATCATCACTGAGAACCTAACAAAAGAGAGATTTTGTTATTGTTATTTTGAATAATTTATGAACAAAAATTTAATTATATTCTAACTAGGTACCTACTTAAAAAGAATCCATGGACTAGATAGTGCGTTTCTAACAATATACTTCTTCGAAATTCCGCAATTTTAGCGCTAGTGTCGTTGTTGATTTTGAACCACGCGTTTGTTCCTCGGATCACTTTGTGAACTATGTGCATGGCAGTGAGGCAGGCCAAGTTCCGGCCCCAGCACACCAGTGTAATATACAGGGTGTGCCAGAAAAACACTGACAATGGCTCAGAGTAAGTAGATGTCATCATTTCCAACAAGGTTCAGTGGTCATTTTCTTAACTTTGGCTTCGTTTTCGAGAAAAGTAAAAAAAAAAAACACTTTAAAAATCACATAACTCATGATTAGTAGGTACAGATTTACTAGGTCCCAAATTCCACTCTAGGAATACTTTAGTATGGTCTGAACTCTGAACACAACAATGATTTTCACCATGTATCAGCATCATAACAAGTTATTACCTCATAGGCTTCAGATACTTCTTGAAATTTTTTTGCAGCATTTGGGTCTGTTTTATTTGTGAGAACTCTGAACACAACAATGATTTTCACCATGTACAGTCGACTCTCGATAATTCAAACCTTCAATAATTCGAAACTCTTGATAAATCGAAGCAACTGTCCGGTCCCTTGGAAAACTCTCGATATTTCGGAAAAAATCAATGCATTTAGGTACGCTCGATAAATCGAAGTAAAAAGAATTGGACCAAGAAAAAAAACACTCTATAATTCGAAGTTTGTCTACCAAAAACACTCGATAATTCGAAATTTCCAGTTTAAATTGTTGATCTCTGTGCTCTCCCTCCTCTTATGTTTTTCTCTTGATCCTTTCATATTTTGGAAATTGTGGCCTGTATCAGAGTTTAATAAGGAAAGTAAAAAACAATCTAAAAAATATTATGAAATCCTGGGAGTATCAAAAAATGCCAGTGCTAAAGACATCAAGAAAGCTTATTATCAGTTAGCTAAAAAATACCATCCAGACACAAATAAAACAGACCCAAATGCTGCAAAAAAATTTCAAGAAGTATCTGAAGCCTATGAGGTAATAACTTGTTATGATGCTGATACAGTCGACTCTCGATAATTCGAAATTGGAGGGACCTGACTATTATTTCGAATTATCGAGAGTTTCGATTTACCGAGATGTTCGAAGTGGCAAAGACCTTTTGATGTTTACGAATGGGATCAAGAATATCATTATTATTATTATTTTTGAACAAAATAGGTAGGTACCTACTTTGTTTTATTTTAAACAGCAGAGAACATGACAATTAATAGACAAGCAAAAAACAAAAGATAAACTGTAAGTGAGTGGAACCCTGTATCTTATATATATTTTTGTACCTAATCTTACAACTTAAGTAAATAAATTAATTTGTTAACAAACTAGCAAAGGTTGAGTGCAAAGGGCATCCTTTGTAAAAAAAAATTGTAATTGCGATAAAATGAAAAGAACGATGGAAGATATTATCAGGGAGAGAATGACTCCTAGTTAAGAATCGTTCTTAACCCATGAAGGTCCACGCACAATAAGCTGTCACGGATACATTCCGTCACCTTATTTCTAGCTTGATATATATTACTTTAAATTGGTGATGGAACGTGTCCATGACAATAAGTGTGCATGAACCTTAAGAGGTAAACTATATCACAACTTTGGTGTTCGCTGCAGCTGCAGCAATGTAGGATTTTCCAATTTCTCAATAATCCAGCACCCATTGTTTATCTACCATGCTCACACCAGTCATTATGTGCATTTATATTACATAGCTACTCATTTTCGTCACGAGGCTGAGTGGACCCCGCAACAGCCAGTCACGGAATCAATCATTTGCATGATACAAAATTGTTGACCCCGCCGGGAATCGAATCCGGGTCTCCCGCGTGCAAGGCGAGTGTAGTGACCACTAGGCCATGAGAGCTGACGTGACCAAAGTTATGATTTCATTACACAAACGGCATTTATTTTTTATTTACCCTAAAAGATACACAAAAAACACACTTACTCACTTCCTTTCCTCAGTAAATTCACCCCTGATTTTGTTCCCAGCAAGCATCAAATGTTCGCGAAGTCTGAAGCCAACCATCCTGGCTTGTTTAGACGCTGCAAAATTTTGACCCCGACGGGAATCGAATCCGGGTCTCCCGCGTGCAAGGCGAGTGTAGTGACCACTACGCCATGAGAGCTGACGTGACCAAAGTTATGATTTAATTACACAAACGGCATTTATTTTTTATTTACCCTAAAAGATACACAAAAAACACACTTACTCACTTCCTTCTCTCAGTAAATTCACCCCTGATTTTGTTCCCAGCAAGCATCAAATGTTCGCGAAGTCTGAAGCCAACCATCCTGGCTTGTTTAGACGCTCTCGTATCCAAGCGTGATCTTAGACAATGTATTACAGTGACGGAAACTCTGCTTTCCCTGGCCAAAGATCCGGACCTGAAGTTTGTAGTGTTCCCCTATCTGTACAACATTGTCATCCGAGTAGACGTGACTAAATTGGCCAAGTAAGTTAAATGAGATTTTTTTTTTTTGTTAGAAAAAAAGATTTCAATTAGCTCCTCAGTTCTCGCGTAGCTCAGTGCGCTTTGAAATGATCTCAGATAAGTATGAATTACGTAAGACTGTCCGTTTAGAACAAGATATCCTGTTGTGCTAACAATTTAATAAAGTATGTACCTCTTTATTCATGTAATCTTGCTTACAAATTGGGAAAGATAATGGTTTACATCACTTTCTGCCCTCAGAAAAACCCGTATTGAGGATTGGCTCGATACACTGCCCACCTATCTTTGTCAGAAGCAAGCAATACCTCGCTCTGTAGTGAATTCCATCATGACTTTGGCTGCACGGAAAATACCTGCCTTACAGAATAGTATTGATAGTCATATTGAAGTCATACTAGGTAAGTGGAAAATGAAAAATCTGGTGTGAACATCACACGACTTTCCTTATCCTATTGAATGATGCTTATTTGAGTGTTCTTTTAACCTAACTTTTACAATACCTCTAATTGTTTAGTCGATATATCTAAAAACCGCCAAAAAACGGTAGGAAACCGCCAAAAAGCGGTCAAAATACCGCCAACCGCAGCATCTATCTTAACCAAGTTTCATGTCGCATCCTTGTCACATTTGTGAACTATATGCCAAATTTCAAGTCTCTAGCTCATACCATTCCCGAGATATTGTTAAATTATAGCGAAAACCGTCAAAAAGCTGTAAAATGCCGCCAAGCGTTGCACCGGTTTTAACCAAAAGTTTCGTGTCGCATCCTTGTCACATTTCACAGCTACATACCAAATTTCAAGTCTCTAGCTCTTACCCTTTTCGAGATATTTTGTTTACATACAGACAGACACACACACGGACCAATGGCTGAAACTTTGGATTTAGGCTCTAGGGACCTCAAAACGTGTTTTGGCACTAAAAACTGACCATCGAAATTTTGACCCGATTACATTACTTTCCTTCCTATAGGATAAGGAAAGTAAAAAAGGAAAAAATATGAAAATTTGAAAGTATGAATAATTTTGTACTGACTCAAATATATCCTGATTTCAAAATGATAGGGCAGAAAATCGAAAAGCAGGAATGATTGAACCAACTCTTTTAGAATACCTTTGTATATGATTTTTTATAGAGTTGCGGTAGATCAGGATTCAGGATGAAACCCCATGTGCAAATATTCTTGCATTTCTTGCAACCTCGTATCTTTTCACGACCCTAACCAAACTAGGTGAGGTCAATGTCAATTAACTGGTTAGTCATATAATGGAGGGCAAAACCTCCATCGTGATAAGACCTTGGTTGTCTAAAGTGACATAAAACCTTAATAAATAAGAATAAAACCCCAATACTGTTTGTCCTAAATGTCTCCACGTTTCTCTACGTTCAACAAGAGCTCAGCAGAACTGTTCCGGATAGCATTTAACCAAGTTTCATGTCGCATCCTTGTCACATTTGTGAACTATATACCAAATTTCAAGTCTCTAGCTCATACCATTCCCGAGATATTGTTAACTTACAGCGAAAACCGTCAAAAAGCGGTAAAATGCCGCCAAGCGTTGCACCGGTTTTAACCAAAAGTTTCGTGTCGCATCCTTGTCACATTTCACAGCTACATACCAAATTTCAAGTCTCTAGCTCTTACCCTTTTCGAGATATTTTGTTTACAGACAGACACACGGACCAATGGCTGAAACTTTGGATTTAGGCTCTAGGGATCTCAAAACGTGTTTTGGCACTAAAATCTGACCATCGAAAATTTGACCCGATTACATTACTTTCCTTCCTATAGGATAAGGAAAGTAAAAAATCTGGTGTGAACATCACACGACTTTCGGGTCTTAACCAAAAGTTTCGTGTCGCATCCTTGTCACACTTAGCAAGAGATAGGGCAGAAAATCGAAAAGCAGGAATGATTAAACCAACTCTTTTAGAATGCATTTGTATATGAATTTTTATAGAGTTGCGGTAGATCAGGATTCAGGATGAAACCCCATGTGCAAATATTCTTGCATTTCTTGCAACCTCGTATCTTTTCACGACCCTAACCAAACTAGGTGAGGTCAATGTCAGTTAACTGGTTAGTCATATAATGGAGGGCAAAACCTCCATCGTGATAATACCTTGGTTGTCTAAAGTGACATAAAACCCCAATAAACAAGAATAATACCCCAATACTGTTTGTCCTAAATGTCTCCACGTTTCTCTACGTTCAACAAGAGCTCAGCAGAACTGTTCTGGATAGCAACCAACAAAGTGAGAATTGCCATGATGATCGCCAAACATCCGGAACGTATAGGTACGCGAAGAAGAAATATCTCCAAAGTCTAATGTTTACACTTTTCACAGAAATTCTTGTTCCTTTCAGACTGTCTTCCCGAGTTGGAGAAACCTTGGTTGTCTAAAGTGACATAAAACCCCAATAAACAAGAATAAAACCCCAATAAACAAGAATAAAACCCCAATACTGTTTGTCCTAAATGTCTCCACGTTTCTCTACGTTCAACAAGAGCTCAGCAGAACTGTTCAGACCTTCACTTTGTTCGGTCAATAATTATGGAAATGCCATTATACGACCATTTCCAACACATCACTTGACTTAAGCAATTACAAGTATGGTGATTATATCCATATCAGTGACTCGGTCACATATTGGAAGTCATATGGTTAGGATTGATGAAAGAGTAGGTAAATTGGGGATTTCAGCTTCTGAGGACACCAAACTCAAGGGCGGTCGATTCCTCTGCCAAATAGAGATGTAGCTTTAACACTCAGTGAACAGTTGCAAGCATTATGGATCTCAACCTTGTGAGCACTTTTTTTTTTCAACATGCTTGATTTCATAACTCTACTCTAGCTTCATAATTCATTTGCAGGTCACCGAAGAAGAATTGGCCCCTCTGTTCATGATGATCGCCAACATCCGGAACGTATCCAGGCACGCGAAGAAGAAATATCTCCAAAGTCTAATGTTTACACTTTTCACAGAAATTCTTGTTCCTTTCAGACTGTCTTCCCGAGTTGGAGATCTCTGACTGCCAGGGTAACACAGATGAGGTATTATCCGTGAAGAAGTCACTGGCTAGACTTATCTATTGGGTTCAAGATTGGGATGAAGAGTTGAGCGAGGAAATATGTGTGGCATTGAGGAAGCAACATTTTGGTCCTCTTACGCCGGATGTACAGGATTTGTGGTTTCTCAGGTGAGTCTAGTAGTTGAACCCGAAAATAGAATGGAGGAGTTGCAATTGGGAAAATATTATTAATGAAAGGTCGATTCTTACGTAAAAAGTTGTGAAAAATCCAAATCTGAGGTCAAAACTCCGAAAAAGTAACTTTAAAAGGTCGAAAATTCACGTTGCAATTGGGAAAATATTATTAATGAAAGGTCGATTTTTACGTAAAAAGTTGTGAAAAATCCAAATCTGAGGTCAAAACTCCGAAAAAGTAACTTTAAAAGGTCGAAAATTCAATTTTTAACGGCTGTTCTAATGAAAAAGTTCAAGGAGTTCAGAAACGCTTGCGCATAAACAAACGAAGTGGGAGTCATGAATTATGACGTCATCGCCTACGGGAGCGTATGCCGTGACGTCAAACTTCACGATTTACCGGTATTTTTTAAATCGATTTACATATCTCGGTATCTAGAAGTCGTAGAAGAAAAAGGAAAATTCCGTTGGTCCTCATTTTTCCTGCTCTATGACTTTGAAAAGCGCGACAGCTGTATTTTTTTTCTATCATTATCTTTATTTTGACCTTCGAAGGTACAAAGTTCCCCACTGTGGCAAATGGCTCCAATCTATTTAATGAGATTTTATTTAGTTGTACTATTAAAATATCTCATCCAAAAATATTCCTAACTCTCCGATACTCATGATACTCAGGCCTATGGACTGCTTTAGTAATGACGTAAATTTTGACGTATTTTACAGGGTGCGGCTTTTTTGAAACTTCGATTTAAAAAAGGTTGTCATCCTTAACTGATGATTAATGCTGAATTATTATCAAGAAATGTTGGAAATTTGATTTTAAGAAGGTTTGAAGAGTCCACCATTCAAATGACGACCGCCATTGACGATACATTCTGGAGGCGATTTCTGAGATTTCGCTCTACTTTTCCAACGTTGCAACAGGTATACGGCCTATTTCGCGGCGAATGTTGTGCTTTAACTCTTCAATTGTTCTTTTACGATCATTGTAAACTTTGGATTTGAGGAAACCTAACGGGGTTATTAACATTCGCCGAGAAATATGCCGTATACCTGTTTGCAATTTTAGAAAAGTAGAGCGAAATCTCAGAAATCGCCTCCAGAATGTATCGTCAATGGCGGTCGTCATTTGAATGGTGGACTCTTCAAACCTTCATAAAATCAAATTTCCCACATTTCTTGATAATAATTCAGCATTAATAATCAGTTAAGAATAACAGCCTTTTTTTAAATCGAAGTTTCAAAAAAGTAAATAACCGCGCCGCACCCTGTAGAACGTTCATTAATGACTTTTCAATAAGTCAAACTTGGCCTTTATGGTTGTACTCACAGTAACGTCACAGTTTCGTCGTCTACTGTTTCTTTGAAAGCCTAAAGAAAATTTCCGTACCAAGTAGGTAGGTACAAACGGAATTCCTTAAAATTGAAAATTTTGTGTAAAAAAGGCCCTTCTTATTCCTACGTAGGTCAAAAATACTACACCACATGAATATAACTGAGAATGTTGTCTTTTTTTATGCATTGCAGAAATGAGGTGTACGAAAAGTCTTTGGCTTAAAATCGGGACTTAATGGGAAATGAATGGACGATATTCCCATCTTGACGTGGGATTTAGGTACAACACCGAACCTATTTTTCACGTACTATAATTTCCATGCAAAAGGATTTTTTTTTTTCAACGGTTTAACACCGATATTGACAGTTAATGACCAGGACCACTAACTGAGATTAAACTTGGTTTAAGTTAACCTACTGGGTTAAGCAATCTATCTGATTAGTTGATTGTAAACCAATCGTTTAACACGAACTAACTTTTGGCCATAAGGTCTTTTTACAATCGTAGTTTTACTCCCCATCGATTGTGGACATACAATCCGGCAACTCACATTGACGGCATCCAGCCTGAGTGGAGCCAGGATAACATTCCATGGAAGAAGATCCTTGGGCAGATAGTCACATTCAATTACCAATCATGCAAAACATTGCTTAACTGTGGATACAGAACAAGACTCGGTGTATCCAACGAGCAATACATAGATGCTTATTTCCATGCAAAAGGAAAAGACCTCTTATTTTAATTACGATAAAAAAAAATAATAATAATAATCTTAGTACCTAGCTGTAAAAATATTTAAGTTATTAGTTATTTAAAAATTATTTAACCAGATATAGTTTATGATATTGTTGTTAATCTTGTATTTTCCTGTAAATACGAGGTATCTGTGATTAAAGTTGATTTTGATATATTTTTTTTTTCTCAGTCTTTTTTACAGTACACAGTACCTCTTATACCGCCCGCACACTAACAATACTTTTGTCAATATATTGCCAATACTGCAAAAATATCGATTTTCCATATTATTGTCAATATACTGACAACACATCAATACAAGTATTGTCAATATTCATCATCGTGTGTGAGCGTTATTATCTAAGTACAAGTACATCGACCTTTGAATTTCTTGGGTTCGAAGCCTGAAGTTTCGAGATTTTTATTATAGATTTTTTTATATAAAAAAATCTCAAAAGCCGCCTGTTTTTCCTTACGGGATGGTCGAAGAAAATTGATCGATAAGATGAACTTCTTTTTTACTTGATTTATTAACTCAAGTTTCCATTTATTAATCCAACATATCAAGGGGACATAAAAAAAATCATATTAGTGGTATACATACCCATCCGTAAAAGCAAAGCTTGTCGGGGAACTTAAACAGAACTTACAACTTTTTAGTTGTTCAAGTTTCCATTTATTAATCCAACATATCAAGGGGACATAAAAAAAATCATATTAGTGGTATACGTATACATACCCATCCGTAAAAGCAAAGCTTGTCGGGGAACTTAAACAGAACTTACAACTTTTTAGTTGCCTTTCTATTTATAGGATTAATCATATTAGTGGTATACATACCCATCCGTAAAAGCAAAGCTTGTCGGGGAACTTAAACAGAACTTACAACTTTTTAGTTGCCTTTCTATTTATAGGATTGTATTGTGATCTCAGTGAGCAATGGAATCTTATGAATGATAGAAAATGTATGTTCCAAAGCTAAACTGAGGATTGTCAGATGGTAAGAATTAGATGTTTGTCCTAAATGTGATTACAAATAAATTTTTTGAGGGTTTTTATTAAATGCATGCCCATGTGACTAATTGCTTGCAATGACTACTAAAAAAAAAAAAAAAAAAAAAAAAAAAAATATAACCCTGACTAATCGCTTGCAATGACTACTAAAAAAAAAAAAAAAAAAAAAAAAAAAAAAAAAAAAATGCTACTACTGGATCTACTAACCCCTGAATCTACTCTTTTCGATGATCTACATCATATGTAGGTTCGGTCTCAGACATCAGTATTTTTATTTCAACTTAAAAGTAGATCTTGTCTCCAGCCCGAGTAAAATGACATTTATTATTATTATTATTTTTTAAAATCCAAATGTTACGCCCAGTCAGTAAAGTAATTACATTATTGTATAGGAGAAGAACAAGCTGGGTCCGTCCCTCCGGGAATTTTTGTACATATGGTCGACATCATATGTAGGTTCGGTCTCAGACATCAGTATTTTTTGTTTCAACTTAAAAGTAGATCTTGTCTCCAGCCCGAGTAAAATGACATTTATTATTATTATTATTATTTTTTAAAATCCAAATGCTACGCCCAGTCAGTAAAGTAATTACATTATTGTATAGGAGAAGAACAAGCTGGGTCCGTCCCTCCGGGAATTTTTGTACATATGGTCGCGCTTCGCGCTCCCTCGTTTACGGTCGCGCTGCGCGCTCCAGGGGCTTTGCGAGGTTGTGCATGCAATCGCGCTTCGCGCTCCCGGGGCTTCGCGGGATTGAGCATAGGGTCGCGTTTCGCGCTCCCTTGTTTACGGTCGCGCTGCGCGTTCCCGGAGCTTCGCGGTTTTGCATGCGGTCGCGCTTCGCGCTCCCTATTACTACATAATATATCTACCAACATATTTTCATGTAATGATTCAAAATCAAGACTAGAGCCCGTTCTTCCTTCATTCTTTTTAATGTTTCCTAATAACTCCCAATATAAATCTAGCCTAAGGGGTATACGAGTATTCAGTAGCCGGTCCCAAGCCCGAATAAATAGAGAGGGTTGAACCCGTACGGAAAGACATCCAGGGTTTGTAAATTAATATGGTCAAACCCAATCATGATAGCACAACAAAGTCAACTAGCCTCGGATATTATTTATAGTGACTCTGTAAACGCTAGGGCGTCCCCCCGCGTTTGCATGCGGTCACGCTTCGCGCTCCCTATTACTACATAAGATATGTACCAACATATTTTCATGTAATGATTTAAAATCAAGACTAGAGCCCGTTCTTCCTTTATTCTTTTTAATGTTTCCTAATAACTCCCAATATAAATCTAGCCTAAGGGGTATACGAGTATTCAGTAGCCGGTCCCAAGCCCGAATAAATAGAGAGGGTTGAACCCGTACGGAAAGACATCCAGGGTTTGTAAATTAATATGGTCAAACCCAATCATGATAGCACAACAAAGTCAACTAGCCTCGGATATTAATTATAGTGACTCTGTAAACGCTAGGGCGTCCCCCCGCGACGCGCAGGTGCCTCGCCTAACATCTGTGTCAAATGGGCGAGGGCTACCGGGTCAAGGACGGGACCGGC
Organism: Diaphorina citri; assembly: GCF_000475195.1. NCBI lineage: Eukaryota > Metazoa > Arthropoda > Insecta > Hemiptera > Psyllidae > Diaphorina > Diaphorina citri. Next base: position 27,115 of record NW_007379043.1, read on the forward strand.
TAAAGAAGATAGTCCAGAAGGAAAAAATCAGAATTGGATCACTGAATGTGAGTTCCATGACTGGACGAGGGAGAGAAGTTGCTGACTTGATGAAAAGAAGAAGAATACAGATACTTTTGTACAGGAAACGAGATAGAGAGGAGACAAAGCCAAAGAACTTGGAGATGGATAGAAACTAATATGCTAAAAACCGCCAAAAAGCGGTCAAAATACCGCCAACTGCAGCATCTATCTCAACCAAGTTTCATGTCGCATCCTTGTCACATTTGTGAACTATATATATATCAAATTTCAAGTCTCTAGCTCATACCATTCCCGAGATATTGTTAAATTACAGCGAAAACCGTCAAAAAGCGTAAAATGCCGCCAAGCGTTGCACCGGTTTTAACCAAAAGTTTCGTGTCGCATCCTTGTCACATTTCACAGCTACATACCAAATTTCACGTTAATAGGAAGAGTGACCGAGTGATACACGTGAAACTACAACTGGATGTTATGGAGCTGAATGTGTTGAGTGCGTATGCGCCGCAAGTGGGATGTGAGGATGAAGAGAAGGATGCATTCTGGAGAGATGTTGAAGAAGAGCTTGGAAGAATACCTGATGACGAGCGGGTGTTTATAGGAGGACATCTGAATGGACATATTGGAAAAGGGAATACAGAGACTGCAGAGAGAATTAGAGGAATCTGGGGATTGGAGAGTCAAAATGAAGAAGGAAAGAGAATACTGGACTTTGCCTTGGGATCAGATTGGCTATAATTAACACCTTTTTCAAGAAAGAAGATAGAATGCCTGTGACCTACAAAAGTGGAGAAAGAACGAGCCAGATAGATTTCATCTTGTGCAGGGGACAACACCTAAAAGAAGTGAGGAATTGTAAAATTATCAACGGTGAGTCAGTAGCTCCTCAACATCGAGTTTTAGTTGCTGACGTATCCTTCGATGTTGTAAAGAAAAAGAGAGTAAAGAGACCTACATCACACATCACCCAGAATCATATGGTGGAACCTTAAAGACCCCTTCCTAAATCTAGAGTATAAGCCTAAGGTGATAGAGAGTGTGAAGAAGGCCGAATGCGAAGATCTTTGGAGAAATTGTAAAGAATCTATGCTACAGGTTGGAGAAAAGGTATTGGGTAAAACATCTGGGAAAGGAAAACCGAAGGATAAAGAAACTTGGTGGTGGAGTGAAGAAGTGAAAAATAGTGTGAAGAAAAAGAAGCGAAAAAGAGACTTGATAAATTGAATACCATAGAGAACAAGTATGCATATTAAAATAGCAAAGAAAGAAGCCAAAAGATCTGTAGCACAAGCCAAAGCGAAAAACCTAGAGGAACTATTGTCTTTCGTTGTGTTATTATATGTCTTTCGTTGTGTTATTACATAGTCCTGCCATAAGTTCTGTTACAAATTGTTCACCGTATATTTTCCGTTAGCCTACATGGAAATACTCGCAACCAAATTTAATGTAACTCGTATATCGCAATAATCCAGCTCCCAATTACCTACTATGCTGGCACCGGTCGCTATGCGCATTTATATTACATAGCTACTCATTTTCCTCACGAGGCTGAGTGGGCCCCGTAACAGGCCAGTCACGGAATCAATCATTTGCATGATACAATTTCTTCACCCCGCCGGCAATCGAACCCGGGTCTCCCGCGTGCAAGGCGAGCGCAGTGGGAGCTGACTACATTCTTTGGGGCCTTTTTTCCTCTGCTTTTCCCGTAAGACATCTTAAAATTGTAAAAGATATAGCATAATGCTGAAAAGTGAAAATTACGTTTTATAAAATTCATATATTTTCTATGAATACTTTTAATAAGTCTTACGATATGGCGCGCAACTCTCCAATTTTCTTCCCTCAGTTTTTGTCAAACGATTATTATTATTATTTGTTTCTTATTTTTTTTTATTATTTTTTTTTTTCATCTTGATAAAGTCTTCTACAAATCACAAGAAATATTTGAATAAAAGGATTTTTTTTTTACTAATCTTACTAAAGTCATTCCTCTGACAATTATTATTCGGTAACCACAGTCCACTCGGTTATGAATCCCATGTTTTTTGCACTACTGGAATCTTTACTATTATTTTCAATAAAAAGTACTAGGAAATATCACATTAGATATAATGCCAGCATTATAAACCTCGAATTCACACTGTCCTCATATAAAACACAATCCAAAGGAAAGATAGGTGTGTATTATGTCAAACAATATTTTGTTTTTAGACGATGAGTAAGAAACGTAGAATAGTAAGTTTGTATTTGTTTTCTTCGCCTCAAAACAACGCCTGTAGTGCCTGTACACTACCGACGCTTAGGCGATGAGTAAGAAACGTAGAATAGTAAGTTTGTATTTGTTTTCTTCGCCTCAAAACAACGCCTGTAGTGCCTGTACACTACCGACGCTCACGTCAGATTTCACGTCAAAATGCGCAGAAACGCTTGCGCACAAACAAACGAAGTGGGAGTTATGAATTATGACGTCGTCGCCTACGGGAGCGTAAGTATGCCGTGACGTCAAACTTCACGATTTACCGGTATTTTTTAAATCGATTTATCTCGGTATCTAGAAGTCGTAGAAGCAAAAATTCCGTTAGTCCTCATTTTTCCTGCTCTATGACTTTGAAACATCACCCAAGTAAGCGCAACAGCTGTATTTTTTTCTATCATTATCTATATTTTGACCTTCGAAGGTACAAAGTTCCCCACTGTGGCCAATGGCTCCAATCTATTTAATGAGATTGTATTTAGTTGTACTACTAAAATATCTCATCCAAAAATATTCCGAACTCTCCGATACTCATGATACTCAAGCCTATGGACTGCTTTAGTAATGATGTAAATTTTGACACGCATTGTACAGGGTGCGGCTTTTTTGAAACTTCGATTAAAAAAAAGGCTGTCATTCTCAACTGATGATTAATGCTGAATTATTATCAAGAAATGTTGGAAATTTGATTTTAAGAAGGTTTGAAGAGTCCACCATTCAAATGACGACCGGCATTGACGATACATTCTGGAGGCGATTTCTGAGATTTCGCTCTACTTTTCCAACATTGCAACAGGTATACGGCCTATTTCGCGGCGAATGTTGTGCTTTAACTCTTCAATTGTTCTTTTACGATCATTGTAAACTTTGGATTTGAGGAAACCTAACGGGGTTATTAACATTCGCCGCGAAACAGGCCTTATACCTATTGCAATTTTGGAAAAGTAGAGCGAAATCTCAGATATCGTCAATTGCAGTCGTCATTTGAATGGTGGACTCTTCAAACCTTCATAAAATCAAATTTCCCACATTTCTTGATAATAATGGCAGTCGTCATTTGAATGGTGGACTCCTCAAACCTTCATAAAATCAAATTTCCCACATTTCTTGATAATAATTCAGCATTAATCATCAGTTAAGAATAACAGCCTTTTTTAAATCGAAATTTCAAAAAAGTAAATAACCGCGCCGCACCCTGTAGAACGTTCATTAATGACTTTTCAATAAGTCAAACTTGGCCTTTATGTTTGTGCTCACAGGATAATAATTCAGCATTAATAATCAGTTAAGAATAACCGCCTTTTTTTAAATCGAAGTTTCAAAAAAGTAAATAACCGCGCCGCACCCTGTAGAACGTTCATTAATGACTTTTCAATAAGTCAAACCAGACGATGAGTAAGAAACGTAGAATAGTACCTAAGTTTGTATTTGTTTTCTTCGCCTCAAAACAACGCCTGTAGTGCCTGTACACTACCGACGCTCTGGATGCTGCTGCCCTCTAGCGTGGCCTAAAGAAAATTTCCGTACCAAATAGGTAGGTACAAACGGAATTCCTTAAAATTGAAAATTTTGTGTAAAAAAGGCCCTTCTTATTCCTACGTAGGTCAAAAATACTACACCACATGAATATAACTGAGAATGTCTTTCGTCGTCTACTGTCTCTTTGAAAGCCTAAAGAAAATTTCCGTACCAAGTAGGTAGGTACAAACGGAATTCCTTAAAATTGAAAAATTTGTGTAAAAAAGGCCCTTCTTATTCCTACGTAGGTCAAAAATACTACACCACATGAATATAACTGAGAATGTTGTCTTTTTTTTATGCATTGCAGAAATGAGGTGTACGAAAAGTCTTTGGCTTAAAATCGGGACTTAATGGGAAATGAATGGACGATATTCCCATCTTGACGTGGGATTTAGGTACAACACCGAACCTATTTTTCACGTACTATAATTTCCATGCAAAAGGATTTTTTTTTTTCAACGGTTTAACACCGATATTGACAGTTAATGACCAGGACCACTAACTGAGATTAAACTTGGTTTAAGTTAACCTACTGGGTTAAGCAATCTATCTGATCAGTTGATTGTAAACCAATCGTTTAACACGAACTAACTTTAAACTCAGATGTCTTTTTACAATCGTAGTTTTACTCCCCATCGATTGTGGACATACAATCCGGCAACTCACATTGATGGCATCCAGCCTGAGTGGAGCCAGGATAACATTCCATGGAAGAAGATCCTTGGGCAGATAGTCACATTCAATTACCAATCATGCAAAACCTCTAGCGTGATGCAGACGAACCAAGAGTTTAATATAGAAGTTTCTCTCGGCTTGATATTTTTTATATGGGAAGCAAGGTTTCTCAATATACTCTGCGTTACGAGAATATTGCTCACATATCTTATATACTGGATGGTGTCGAAAGATTCTTGAGGAATTCCATTATCGTGAAAATATTTTATGTTCCCGATTAATCGTCAACTCTAGCTAATTGATTACTTGGACATGGAATTAAGTACGATCTCATCTAATTGTACGGGTTTGTCAGTCAGACTACTCCTTGGTAGTTGGGTGCTCGTACTACTCGTCTAGTAAACAAGAGGGGGGTTCGAATCCCAACCGAAGGATGGAATTTCATTACTTTTTCCAAGAATTTGATCATTTTTTACTTTCCTTTTTATTTATATTTGTAAAGGTCCAAGGGTTAGGTGGTAGACAATGCTGTAGGATTTTTGCTAATCTTGGCCTCTATCCAAGCAAGGGTTAGGTACAAACTATTCAAGTTTTTTTTTTTCCTCGTCTAATCATATTGTTTAGCTTGGGCTCTAGTTTCTAAAGATGAAAGTCTGAAAAGAAAGGAGAAGAAGAAGAAAATGAATAGCTCATCCCTAAATCTAAAAGAAATTTAGCTGAAAAATCCAGCTCCAAAAGGACCATATTAACATGAACTCTTCACTGAAAACACTGACCCTGATTACACCTATTGGGGCATTTCGTAGCACGCAATTTTAAGGGCTTCTATTTTCTGTAAATCAAATATCCCAGCACGTCATTTTTCTGAATTTTGTATTCTCCCACTTCACCCTGTATGTTATTAGAGTAGGACTGAAGCCTGAGCACATCGAGGAATTCCAGTCTCGTGAAAATATTTTATGTTCCCGATTAATCGTCAACTCTAGCTAATTGATTACTTGGACATATGTAGAATTAGTACGATATTATTGTACGGGTTTGTTAGTTACTATTCTTCCTTGGTAGTATAGTGGTTGGGTGCTCGTACTACTCGTCTAGTAAACAAGAGGGGGGTTCGAATCCCAACCGAAGGATGGAATTTCATTACCTTTCCCAAGAATTTGAACATTTTTTAATATTTGTAAAGGTCCAAGGGTTAGGTGGTAGACAATGCTGTAGGATTTTTGCTAATCTTGGCCTCTATCCAATCGTATTGTTCAGCTTGGTCTCTAGATATTGTCCTCAGTCTGAAAAATGAACAAGTATTGATGAAAAAATCAATTTCTAAAGATAACAGTCTGAAAAAGAAGAAGAAGAAGAAGAAGAAGAAGAAAATGAATAGCTCATCCCTAAATCTAAAAGAAATTTAGCTGAAAAATCCGGCTCCAAAAGGACCATATTAACATGAACTCTTCACTGAAAACACCGACCCTGATTACACCTATTGGGGCATTTCGTAGCACGCAATTTTAAGGGCTTCTATTTTCTGTAAATCAGAAATATCCCAGCACGTCATTTTTCTGAATTTTGTATTCTCCCACTTCACCCTGTATGTTATTAGAGTAGGACTGAAGCCTGAGCACATAAAAAGAAGGGGGACCTATCATGTTTATTTATTACATTTTATTTTTGTTTAAACTCCCCAGGCTATACAAAAAACGTACAACTCCTGCCAAACACGAGGAAGCATGTTTTAAATTTTGATTTTCACTTTGCTTGCCCTGAAATAAAATGAAGAGTTCCAAGCTGGGCCCGTCCCTCCGGGAATTATTTAGCCCGTAGTTTATTCGATCAGTACCTATGTACCTACCTAATTTGTTTAATAAGGAAGGACGGACTAAAAACGTACAACTCCTGCCAAACACGAGGAAGCATGTTTTAAATTTTGATTTTCACTTTGCTTGCCCTGAAATAAAATGAAGACTTCCCCGACATGTTGAAATTAATGTGGGGTCAGGGGGATTTTATTTTCTCTTCCGTACTTATATTTTACTTTTATTCCCTTGTTTACGTTCATCTTTTTTATTGCCTTTTGTCTAAAAAATGTAATTTTAAATGAAAATTATCATAAATGTACTCAAAATACATCAATTTAGCAAACAGAATGTGTGAATGGAAAACACGTAGAAAGATAGCAATCATGCTATACAACTTGCGAACTTCAATTCGATTAGCGATTGTTCAGATCTCGTTAATAATAGGTTATGAAGGGTTATCCAACGGCTGAATTTATTGGAAATTATTGTGTAACCTTTTGTCTAAAAAATGTAATTTTAAATGAAAATTATCATAAATGTACTAAAAAAAAATCAATTTAGCAAACAGAATGTGTGAATGGAAAACACGTAGAAAGATAGCAATCATGCTATACAACTTGCGAACTTCAATTCGATTAGCAAATGTACATCAATTTAGCAAACAATGTGTGAATGGAAAACACGTAGAAAGATAGCAATCATGCTATACAACTTGCGAACATCAATTCGATTAGCGATTGTTCAGATCTCGTTAATAATAGGTTATGAAGGGTTATCCAACGGCTGAATTTATTGGAAATTATTGTGTACCACCTAACCCTTTGCCTGAATAATGACCTCAAATTTTGTACTAAAGTTATTCACATGTAAATTAAATTATATTATGTTCTTAGGTCCCCATAAATTATCAAAAAGTTATTTGTTGATTTCTGTAGTTTAGAATTTAATTCAATTGGTATTCTAGTTTTAATTTAAAGTTAAATTAAGTATATTTTTGTTTGTATTCTAGATCATTCAAGTTTTATATCAATCTGTAATTTTAGAATATATCAATTCATACTTATCCAGCCTGAATAATGATCTCAAATTTTGTACCAAAGTTATTCACATGTAAATTAAATTATATGTACGTATTATGTTCTTAGGTCCCCATAAATTATCTATTTGCTAAGCTTAAAATGTAAATGATGGGTTTTACCCATGCATTTTTTGGTCTTAAATATTTAATTCTAACCCAAATCCCCGATCTACTTTTTGTTTGTAATCTGTTCAGTTATTTGTTGATTTCTGTAGTTTAGAATTAGAATTTAAGTCAATTGGTATTCTAGTTTTAATTTAAAGGTAAATTAAGTATATTTTTGTTTGTATTCTAGATCATTCAAGTTTTAAATCAATCTGTAATTTTAGAATATATCAATTCATACTTATCCACCTCTCTTGAATCTCCTTGTGTTCCTTGTCCATTCAATATTGTCCGTTTTCATATTTTTGATTTCCCTATCCTGTATCCCCAATTCCTCACTCCATATTTCATCAATATTCCAAGGGAATCCGTAAAATCCGAACCGTAAGGACCACAAAACTTAATAATTTTAATTTAACGGTAAAAAATAATAATAATAAAAATAGGTAATCAATATCTGATCATTTGTGGCTTTGAATATTTTCAGAAATACAATTCATTTTCACGGTCCAGCAATCAACATAATTTTAATTTAACGGTAAAAAAAATAAGAATAATAAAAATAGGTAATCAATATCTGATCATTTGTGGCTTTGAATATTTTCAGAAATACAATTCATTTTCACGGTCCAGCAATCAATCTCAGTACGTAGCTGTAGAAATATTTAAGTTATTTAAAAATTATTTAACCAGATATAGTTTATGATATTGTTGTTAATCTTGTATTTTCCTGTAAATACGAGGTATCTGTGATTAAAGTTGATTTTGATATATTTTTTTTTTCTCAGTCTTTTTTACAGTACACAGTACCTCTTATACCGCCCGCACACTAACAATACTTTTGTCAATATATTGCCAATACTGCAAAAATATCGATTTTCCATATTATTGTCAATATACTGACAACACATCAATACAAGTATTGTCAATATTCATTATCGTGTGTGAGCGTTATTATCTAAGTACAAGTACATCGACCTTTGAATTTCTCGGGTTCGAAGCCTGAAGTTTCGAGATTTTTATTATAGATTTTTTTATATAAAAAAATCTCAAAAGCCGCCTGTTTTTCCTTACGGGATGAAGAAGAAGAATACAGATACTTTGTGTACAGGAAACGAGATGGAGAGGAGACAAAGCCAAAGAACTTGGAGATGGATACAAACTAATATACAGCGGTGCGAATGATAGTGGAAGAAATGGAGTTGGGATTATTCTGGATGAAGACGAAAGTGACCAGCGTTAATAGGGAATACAGATACTTTTGTACAGGAAACGAGATAGAGAGGAGACAAAGCCAAAGAACTTGGAGATGGATAGAAACTAATATACAGCGGTGCGAATGATAGTGGAAGAAATGGAGTTGGGATTATTCTGGATGAAGACGAAAGTGACCAGGTGACCAGCGAGTGTCTCTAGGAGGAGATTTGAATGGACATATTGGAAAAGGGAATACAGAGACTACAGAGAGAATTAGAGGAATCTGGGGATTGGAGAGTCAAAATGAAGAATACTGAACTTTGCCTTGGGATCAGATATGGCTATAATTAACACCTTTTTCAAGAAAGAAGATAGAATATCTGTGACCTACAAAAGTGGAGAAAGAACGAGCCAGATAGATTTCATCTTGTGCAGGAAACAACACCTAGAAGTGAGGAATTGTAAAATTATCAACGGTGAGTCAGTAGCTCCTCAACATCGAGTGTTAGTTGCTGACGTATCCTTCGATGTTGTAAAGAAAAAGAGAGTAAAGAGACCTACATCACACATCACCCAGAATCATATGGTGGAACCCAATCAATTTTTCCCCCAAAATTAGACTTGTTCACAGAATTTCCTTTTTTGACTTTGAAAATCAAATTTGAATAAAAAATAATATTAGAAACCACAACAAACTAATACTACTGTAATGAAAACACAATACATAGAATTGTTTTACTGACGTAAATTCTGGCCCGCAATGTGAATTCAACATCGGATAAGGTCTCAGTCTCGCATCCACTTCTTTTCCTATTCCATTCATCCCTATCAATCCCTCAGTGCTCCTTACTGCTAAATTAGTTTTAAGTTCCACTCATCCCTATCAGTCCTTCAGTGCTCCTTACTGCTAAATTAGTTTTAACTTCCACCCATCCCCATCAATCCTTCAGTGCTCCTTATTGCTAAATTAGTTTTAAGTTCCACCCATCCCTATCAATCCTTCAGTGCTCCTTACTGCTAAATTAGTTTTAAGTTCCACCCATCCCCAGCAATCAATTTTTCCCCAAAATTAGACTTGTTGACAGAATTTCCTTTTTTCACTTCGAAAATCAAATTTGAATAAAAAATAATATTGCATTTTTAAAACTCTCGATTTCATTTCAGTTAGAAACCGTAACAAACTAATACTACTGTAATGAAAAGACAATAGAATTGTTTTACTGACGTAAATGTAAATTCAACATCGGATAAGGTCTCAGTCTCGCACCCACTTCTTTTCCTATTCCATTCATCCCTATCAATCCCTCAGTGCTCCTTACTGCTCTGGCCCGCAATGTGAATTCAACATCGGATAAGGTCTCAGTCTCGCACCCACTTCTTTTCCTATTCCATTCATCCCTATCAATCCCTCAGTGCTCCTTACTGCTAAATTAGTTTCAAGTTCCACTTATCCCTATCAATCCTTCAGTGCTCCTTACTGTTAAATTAGTTTTAAGTTCCACTCATCCCTATCAATCCTTCAGTGCTCCTTACTGCTAAATTAGTTTTAAGTTCCACTTATCCCTATCAATCCTTCAGTGCTCCTTACTGCTAAATTAGTTTCAAGTTCCACCCATCCCCATCAATCCTTCAGTGCTCCTTATTGCTAAATTAGTTTTAAGTTCCACTCATCTCTATCAATCCCTCAGTGCTCCTTACTGCTAAATTAGTTTTAAGTTCCACCCATCCCTATCAATCCCTCAGTGCTCCTTACTGCTAAATTAGTTTTAAGTTCCACTTATCCCTATCAATCCTTCAGTGCTCCTTACTGCTAAATTAGTTTTAAGTTCCACTCATCCCTATCAATCCTTCAGTGCTCCTTACTGCTAAATTAGTTTTAAGTTCCACTCATCCCTATCAATCCTTCAGTGCTCCTCACTGCTGTTTTTTTTCCCAAAGAATGTAATTCTATTTTGTTCTTTACAATGACATCAACTAACGTTACAATTTAATAAGAATATATTATGACATTGTCAAAGAATGTAATTCTATTTTGTTCTTTACAATGACATCAACTAACGTTACAATTTAATAAGAATATATTATGACATTGTATTTTAGTGGATAATTAGTTTTAAGTTCCACCCATCCCTATCAATCCTTCAGTGCTCCTTACTGCTAAATTAGTTTTAAGTTCCACTCATCTCTATCAATCCTTCAGTGTTCCTTACTGCTAATTTAGTTTTAAGTTCCACTCATCCCTATCAATCCTTCAGTGCTCCTTACTGCTAAATTAGTTTTAAGTTCCACCCATCCCTATCAATCCTTCAGTGCTCCTTACTGCTAAATTAGTTTTAAGTTCCACTCATCCCTATCAATCCTTCAGTGCTCCTTACTGCTAAATTATTTTTAAGTTCCACTCATCCCTATCAATCCTTCAGTGCTCCTTACTGCTAAATTAGTTTTAAGTTCCACTCATCCCTATCAATCCTTCAGTGCTCCTTATTGCTAAATTAGTTTTAAGTTCCACTCATCCCTATCAATCCTTCAGTGCTCCTTACTGCTAAATTAGTTTTAAGCTTCAAAATCGCAACAAGAGGAGAGTCCCTGCTTGAAGCTATTGCAACATCAACTCTATCCTGTATCACATTGAAATTGAAGTCGTCCTTAGCACCAGATTCTTCCATGGCGAGCGGTTCAATACGTATATTCAGTTGGCAACATCATTCAGACAAAGGATCATGAGAGGAACGTTACACCTGTTTAGGACACGGGACCCTTTGAGTAAGTCACAAATTGCCATGTTTCTGTTGATTTGTTTTGTGTCTACTTCTAACATATCAAGAATCTATATGTTGCATGTCTACTAACATTTTTGACCCTTAATAAATTGATTTACAACTCTCCAAGCATCATTAAAGAAATAAGTGAATTTGCAGTAAGATAAACCAATCTCGAGTGTTTGCTCCGAGCTTTTGTCAGCACTATAAATTCCAAGTGCGAAAGCTTTGTCGGACTTCTGTGGTACATATTCACCAAGAAAATCCTAACTAAGGTTCGTGCCAACTAAAAAGTTACTACTTTGTGTGGATGGAATCTCTTCAGGTAAGTAAGTTATTATTTGCAGTAAGATAAATTAATCTCGAGTGTTTGCTCCGAGCTTTTGTCAGCACTATAAATTCCAAGTGCGAAATTCACCAAGAAAATCCTAACTAAGGTTCGTGCCAACTAAAAAGTTACTACTTTGTGTGGATGGAATCTCTTCAGGTAAGTAAGTTATTAGACTATAAGCTCGTTTTGAAATTACATGGTTCGAAAACACCTGTCCTGGTGTTCAATTATATACATCAGGTGGATCTGAATCTAAAATATTGAAAACGTTCGCGATGTTTCTATGAATCTAAACCAGAATCAGAAAAACCCAACAATAACGAGCTAGGTACTTCATTGTTATAAGAAGGTCCGTGAACCAAAAAAGAGGACCTAGCGCCAAGAAAATCGACAAATATGAGAAACTAGAAAATTCTCTAGTAACTATTGTTAGTCTAGTTGTTATATCGGTTATTTAGGTAGGTTCAAATTTTAAAATACGAAAGAACGAAGTTGTTGACAATGTGTACTATTTCTTTGATCATCTGCATGTACCTATATTTCCCATTGTTCCTATGGAAATGATCGAGCAAAATCAAACTTAAATTGGCTATGTCGTTTGTCATCTTTTAGGCCATTATCTCTACTGTTTGAAATTTTGTAACTATTGTTAGTCTAGTTGTTATATCGGTTATTTAGGTAGGTTTAAATTTTAAAATACGAAAGAACGAAGTTGTTGACAATATGTACTATTTCTTTGATCATCTGCATGTACCTATATTTCCCATTGCTCCTATGGAAATGATCGAGCAAAATCAAACTTAAATTGGCTATGTCGTTTGTCATCTTTTAGGCCATTATCTCTACTGTTTGAAATTTTGGTTGGACAATCAACATTGCAAGTAGAGACGAAGAAAATTATGATGTGTTGAGGCGTATGTCTTACATTATTACATTATTTCATGTAAATATTAGATAAAATATAATTCATAAATAATTAACTTAACAAGGTATTTTGGAGAAATTAAATCGGCGGACATGGATAATAAACTATTTTTTTATTATTATTATATGATAAAAAATGAAACGTGAAAAAATAAAATCCAAAGTGAGAGGTGGAGATAGTCGAGAGGAAAGGGAGGAGAGAGAGACAGAGGACGCCATATTCGATCTTAGTTAAGGAAAATCAATATTTATGTACCTACCCATTTTATTTAATATTCAGTTTATTATTATTCTTGATTTGATTATTTGGTTTTACTTCTATGTAATGATTTAAAATCAAGACTAGAGCCCGTTCTCCCTTTATTCCCAATATAATGTTCAAGTCACCCATCCATTTATTGGCCTTGCTCGGCGTAGCTTAACATAGGTGACGCTAAAACTGGTCTTAAATGATCGACTGAAGTGTTGTCTAAAACTTTCTCGCTTTGAGTTCATAGGTCTTCGCGACAAATTTCGAGATCAGAGCTCATTTGTGTGAGAAAATGTGAAAAAAATCCCCCAAAAACCAGTTTTTTTTGGTTTTTTGGCTTTATGGTTTTCTGGACAAAATTTGCACCACCATTTTCGTGATCCTGGTAAAAAGACCTTTAATTTGATATATAGGTCGACCAGGTTTGGATAAGTCCTTCTATGGGGACAGACAGACAGACAGACAGACCGACCGACAGACAGACCGACCGACAGACCGACAGACGACACCGAAGCGAATACAATAGTCCGTCCCTTATACCTTTTTATTACTATTGTAATAATGAAGGAAGGACGGACTAAAAATGAAACGTGAAAAAATAAAATCCAAAGTGAGAGGTGGAGATAGTCGAGAGGAAAGGGAGGAGAGAGAGACAGAGGACGCCATATCAAAACACATCGTGCAAATGGAGAATTTCAATACAAGAGAATAAGTTAGGAGCGCTACTCTCTGTCTCTCTCTAGTCTCTCGCTCGTAAAACATGAAGCGTTTCACCTTTTTTGAGCCCATCACATATGGAATTGTGTATTCACCGTTTCACTTGATTACATTTGCACTCACGTTCGTTTTTGTTTTTTTGTTTTTTTTTTTTTTAATAAACAAATTCTGCTGATGAAAATTTTTCGTTTAAAATTTTGTTTGTAAACAGCAGCGTTGGTTTTACAACGTGTCGTGATGTAGGGTTTTGTTGTACGGTGGGAAATGTAAGAGCATGTGACGCTACCTGGTGGAATGTTCGTTGTACTAGAAAATGACATTGGCGGGATGGCGAGTGGAATGTATTTTTTATTCGGTATTTTTTTATGATCATTATCATTATTAAATTTTTTTCTCGTAATTTTTTTGAGGAATTTATTTGCTATTTGGAACAAAATAAGATTGGCTTCTATTTTTTCTGGAAATTTTGGGTCCTTTACCTACATACTTTTCAGTGGGTATTATACTCCTAGCTCCTAGGTATTTATGGAGAAACGGTAAATCTAGGCGCACGGCAGTGCGCCAGGCCAAGTTCCGGCCTGCGCGTGGACTTCATTGAGTTGTCACAAAAATGTTGATGGATTGTATAGATCAGTTCAGCGATATCAAACAAACGATGTGGGAAATGAGTTAGGTACATGTTGCTTCCTTGCGTTTCGAAATATCTAAATTTATCGAAAAACGACGCCGCCGGCGTACGATCTAGTGAAAAATATTGTTGGACTCTTGAGTGAAAAGCAACCCCTAGGCGAACTACCAGCATCCTTAGGACCACAAGGAAAACATCTGTAGACTTCAAAATCCTGAGGATAGTGATGAACGCGAGACGAGACTACCAGCATCCTTAGGACCACAAGGAAAACATCTGTAGACTTCAAAATCCTGAGGATAGTGATGAACGCGAGACGAGACAGTCGAGTCAGGAACAAATTTCTTGCATCCAGAATTTTACTTATTACAACGAGAAATATAGAGAGAGGGAGAGAGAAAAAAACAATTTAGAATCCTTAGGACCACAATAGGTAGAAGAAACATCTAGAATCTTCAGGACAACGAGGAAAAAGTACATCCAAAATCTTCAGGATAACTAACAAAATTATCCAGAATCCTGAGGATTTCGTGAAAAAATTAAAACTATCTAAAATCTAAAGGTAGACGAAATAATCTAGAATCCTCAGGACCACGAGAAAGGAAAAATAAATTGAGAAAAGAAAGAACACTCAGAATCTTCAGAACGAAAAAAGGCATCCAGAATCAAGGACCTTAAAAAAGCAATTCAGAATCAAGGATCACGAAAAAGCTATTTAGAATTCATAGGAGAACGAGGAAAAAAAAAACATCCAGAATTCATAGGACCACGAGAAAAAAAAAACATCCAAAACATGCAGGATAGTAAGGAAAAGGAAAAAGAATCCTGAGGACCACGAGAAAAAGCCATCCAGAATTCTCAGGATAAAAAAAAAAAAAAAAAAAAAAAAAAAAAAAAAATTTAATCTTCAGGATAACTAACAAAATTATCCAGAATCCTGAGGATTTCGTGAAAAAATTAAAACTATCCAAAATCTAAAGGTAGACGAAATAATCTAGAATCCTCAGGACCACGAGAAAGGAAAAATAAATTGAGAAAAGAAAGAACACTCAGAATCTTCAGAACGAAAAAAGGCATCCAGAATCAAGGACCTTAAAAAAGCAATTCAGAATCAAGGATCACGAAAAAGCTATTTAGAATTCATAGGACAACGAGGAAAAAAAAAACATCCAGAATGCATAGGACCACGAGAAAAAGCCATCCAGAATTCTCAGGACAAAAAAAAATCTAACAATCTTCAGAACGGCCAGGAAAAGTATCCAGAAGGACCACGAAAAAATCATCCAGAATCCTGGAGACCACGAGAAAAAAAGATAAATAAAAAATCTGTCGAAATTATTTTTGTCAATCGTAAAACATTTATTAAATAAAACGACAGTAAAGTAATAATATTAAAAAAAGTTTGTAGGTATTTTCATTTCATTATTCAACTCATGATAAAAATTTAATTAGACAATAGAATAGACAAAAGAGATAGAGAAGCGGAAATCCTCAGAAGGGTTGAAAACGAGATAATGTAGAGATGATTGTATTGTATTTCTTATTTATTTATGTATATGTATTAGAAATTACTGGCAGCGGATAAAACAGAGAGCGGAAGGAATTCGTAATGATGTTGGAAGAAAGATATTATATGTATACGACTATACCTACATACGCTGGTTACGTAACCCGGATCCGCAAAGGTTAAATGTTGGTGACGACCAAGTTGGGTTTGGGTATAGAACAAATAAAAAATCTGTCGAAATTATTTTTGTCAATCGTAAAACATTTATTAAATAAAACGACAGTAAAGTAATAATATTGAAAAAAGTTTGTAGGTATTTTCATTTCATTATTCAACTCATGATAAAAATTTAATTAGACAATAGAATATGAGATAGAGAAGCGGAAATCCTCAGAAGGGTTGAAAACGAGATAATGTAGAGATTTTATTGTATTTCTTATTTATTTATGTACATTGTACATGTATTAAAAATTACTGGCAGCAGATAAAACAGAGAGCGGAAGGAATTCGTAATGATGTTGGAAAGATATTATATGTACGACTATACCTACATATGCTGGTTACGTAACCCGGATCCGCAAAGGTTAAATGTTGGTGACGACCAAGTTGGGTTTGGGTATAGAATCTCCTACGGTGTAAGCTTGGGTCCCGAGGATTCACAAAAATCGTGCATTAACACGCTCGGGCGGATGAAGAACGATGATGAAAGCTATTATGGATACGACCTCAAGGTGCCCCCGCTAGTGTTCAGGTGTAGGATGTCTTCTAGCAGTCTTTTTCCGAAAGTTTTGCATGAAACAATGTTCTTCAGTATGTAACCTGCTCTGGCGATTCTAAAGTAATAAAATGAGAATTAATTATTAAATAATATTTGCTCCATAGTGTCTTGCGATCAAATCGAAATCGTGCATTAACACGCTCAGGCGGATGAAGAACGATGATGAAAGCTATTATGGATACGACCTCAAGGCGCGCCCGCTAGTGTTCAGGTGTAGGATGTCTTCTAGCAGTCTTTTTCCGAAAGTTTTGTATGAAACAATGTTCTTCAGTACCTATGTAACCTGCTCTGGCGATTCTAAAGTAATAAAATGAGAATTAATTATTAAATAATATTTGCTCCATAGTGTCTTGCGATCAAATCAGAAAAAATGTTACCAAGGAAGAAAGGAAAATCTCAAGGTGTGTCCACGCATAGTCCACCATTTGTGGACATCTATGTATAGGAAGAATAATATTAGATGTCATTTGAAAACTAGAGTAACAAAGTGAAGGCCGTATTACACCCTGAGATGCGAAGATATCCGCGCTACCCGAAGTACGAACATGATTCCACAACTTGAATGTCAGCTGTCAATGGAACGCTTCGTGGCATATTCTGCCGTAGCTCAGCGCGCATATATTTTCTTGTCTCTGCAAGGTTCTTTGGAATAGGATCCCGAATCTTCATTTTTTGTTGCTGTTTCTACTATTGAATTCAATGACGTCAATATCAAGACAGAAGATAAAATTGAGATGCATTCGTTTATAATTCATCTATTATTATTTTTTTTTTACTAAGTATTTTGTGTTGCAAGTACAAATGTTTTAGTTGTATACTATAGTTCGAGTGGGTGTCTAAAATGGAAAAAATTGCTGACAATCATCTCATCACTATATCCAAAGTTGAATTCAAGGTATTTGTTCAAATGAAACTACTAGTACGTCTAATAATCTAATCAGACATTTCCAACAAACTCACATAAAATTCATCATCGTCAATTTTCTTATGATTCCGAGAAATCTTGGTATTTTGGTGATTTTGGTATTTGGTAACCGAGATTTTGGTAACCCCTGTGAATAACTTAAAACGATAACACTACTGTCTAGTTGGCCCGAAGGTTTATTAGTTTGGGCGGTAATTAAGCACGGAGTTCTCTTTTTTTTTTTTCTTTCCTTTTCTGTTTGGAAGCATTCATTTTTTATTACTTTCACCCTTAAAATATTCAACTCAAACTAGGGCGGGTCCATTATTGATCTGAGGCACTGCGCATTATTTGACGCACCACGGGTATCGATCCTGGTGCTAAGGCTGCTTGCAACTTAGCGAAGCGCTGGAACAGCGAGATTTCCTCGAGGAAAAACTTTCCTCGACTTTTTCTTCGATGTAACTTCTTTTCAATTGTTCGTCCAACTTTGAATATGTTGAATCCTTTCTGTAATGAAATGGAAATGGTTTTCCAGAGGTTTTGTAGGCTTCTAGTTCTATTAATTGGGAATTCTAGTTATATCACAAAATTCAATTAGGTTCAATTTTCTTTATTTCGTCTCCTTAAAACCTTTACTTTAGTCAATGTCACCCAGCTCTCTCCGACTATGTTGGCAGTATCAATAGGCGCCCAAATATTTTATTTATTCATATAATACGCATTTAGCAATTGGTTATTTATCACATCAGCCATCAGTGGATTTAAAGAAATAAGGCTTTAGGAAGTTATTCCGTGTCAGGAATCTCATCAGGGTTAAAATGGATTCGGAATTGTCGGCAGGATATATGTAATGAAATGGAAATGGTTTTCCAGAGGTTTTGTAGGCTTCTAGTTCTATTATTTGGGAATTCTAGTTATATCACAAAATTCAATTAGGTTCAATTTTCTTTATTTCGTCTCCTTAAAACCTTTACTTTAGTCAATGTCACAGTAATGAAATGGAAATGGTTTTCCAGAGGTTTTGTAGGCTTCTAGTTCTATTATTTGGGAATTTTAGTTATCTCGCGAATTTTAATTAGGTTCAATTTTCTTTATTTCGTCTCCTTAAAACCTTTACTTTAGTCAATGTCACTACAGCTCTGGCTGGGCCTTGGCCTCCTCCTTCATTTTCTCACGCCCAATGATTCGTAGGTCTTTCGTTATATCCACCCCTCCCCCCTTCATTTTGTTTATGATTGTCATTCTACGCAGAATGTAGCTTATTCCAGTGTCTTCTTGTGAAAATTTAGCAGTCGTTCATTTTCTCACGCCCAATGATTCGTAGGTCTTTCGTTATATCCACCCCCTCCCCCCTTCATTTTGTTTATGATTGTCATTCTACGCAGAATGTAGCTTATTCCAGTGTCTTCTTG
The DNA here is from genome assembly GCF_000475195.1 of Diaphorina citri. NCBI lineage: Eukaryota > Metazoa > Arthropoda > Insecta > Hemiptera > Psyllidae > Diaphorina > Diaphorina citri. Next base: position 45,975 of record NW_007379043.1, read on the forward strand.
TGAAAATTTAGCAGTCGTCAACGCTGGACCTTTTGCCAAGTATTCTCATTGTCCAATTTATTTATTTTCGTCTCCACATTAATTTCGCGAATGATTTTCAAGCCCAAATAAAGTGTTTTCCTCTACTTGTATAAGTAAGAGAAAATAAAATAAATACCTACCTAGTTTTCAAAACACGTTCTAGAAATTCTTGAAAAACCTTTTGTGAAGATCCCTCGAACAATGACAAGATCCCTAGAACAATGACAGATACTTTGTATATTAGGAACATTAGTAAAATCTTGATGTCAAATGTACCAATTCCTCAGAGAAGTTCTATGTTCAGGTACTCGGATTTCATACTCCTTGAGAGATAAAACCTGATGAATTTTGTCATTAAATTCTGGCAAGAATGTCTATTCACCCGGGTCTTCTCCTGATTTCTGTTGTGCGAGTTGACATCTTCAATTATGGAGCACAAAACCTTCATTGTAGTTGTAATGACTTCACACAGCGAAATACAACACGATGATTATACTGATACATCAGGCATGGATTTGTCTTGTGCTGAATTCTATTTTCCGTCTTAGAAACTGAAGAACCTTTGTTTAAATGTTGTGTTTGAAAATTTGAAGCGGAAAAAAGAATCAATTTTGGAAATGAAAATTAAATTTGGCACCAATTAATTTTCTTGTGTAAGTCCTTTTTTTCTATCCTTTTTTTGTACCAAGGTTTTCTTTATTTTGTTTGCTCTTTAGATGTAAATAAATCTTTTTTCTAATAATTCGATTATCGTGATCGAGATATTGTAAAAGTTAGGGTAAAAGAACACTCAAATAAGCATCATTCAATAGGATAAGGAAAGTTTGTGAAGATTCCTCGAACAATGTACCAATTCCTCAGAGAAGTTCTATGTTCAGGTACTCGGATTTCATACTCCTTGAGAGATAAAACCTGATGAATTTTGTCATTAAATTCTGGCAAGAATGTCTATTCACCCGGGTCTTCTCCTGATTTCTGTTGTGCGAGTTGACATCTTCAATTATGGAGCACAAAACCTTCATTGTAGTTGTAATGACTTCACACAGCGAAATACAACACGATGATTATACTGATACATCAGGCATGGATTTGTCTTGTGCTGAATTCTATTTTCCGTCTTAGAAACTGAAGAACCTTTGTTTAAATGTTGTGTTTGAAACTTTGAAGCGGAAAAAAGAATCAATTTTGGAAATGAAAAATAAATTTGGCGCCAATTCATTTTCTTGTGTAAGTATTTATCCTTTTTTTGTACCAAGGTTTTCTTTATTTTGTTTGCTCTTTAGATGTAAATAAATCTTTTTTCTAATAATTCGATTATCGTGATGATGAAAATTGCTTCTAATAGTTCTCTTCATGTTGTAGGAAAATATTTTCCCATGGACAACAGAACTTACAGGCAAAATTCTAATGCCAGCCCTACAATATAAACTACACTTCCTAGCTCTTCTCAATTTTGGAGGAAAATTATCTAGCGTAACCGCAAAATATGAACGCCAATAGTTCTCTTCATGTTGTAGGAAAATATTTTCCCATGGACAACAGAACTTACAGGCAAAATTCCAATGCCAGCCCTACAATATAAACTACACTTCCTAGCTCTTCTCAATTTTGGAGGAAAATTATCTAGCGTAACCGCAAAATATGAACGCACTGATGTGATTTAGCGTGTCGAGTACGTTGAACCAGGTTCATCTATTCTAACGATGGAATCAGTGCTGTAGCGAAACGTAAAATAAAGGACGTCTGATTTTCAGAGTTCCTTTTTAAAGTATGTAATGCTTCTCGGTCGAGGAAATTTTTAAAGGTTATAGTCTAAAGCTGCGTCCACACATAGTTGACGGCGTCGATCAATGATTTAAATTACACCAAAATTTTGTTAGCCTTTTTTTGTTTTGTGGATTTTTTTTATTTTATTTATATAAAGCGCTTTAACTACAAGGTCATTCGCGTTAACTCCTAGTTCAAATTAGGCGATATACCTACTTTTATGCATCTCAGTAATTCTAATTACAGTCATGAGCATGATACTTTGATTTCTCCAATCTCGCTATTTTTTGGATGAGGTAAGTTATCCTACTTTAGCAATGCCAATTACAAAAATAAAATAATTAAGCTAATTTAATAATCTTTTATGGAATTCGCATATTTTATCAAAAAAAGAGGTCTAACTCTTTCGAAGAAAGTTAGGTTTCAGCCAAACTCTTTAGCTGGCGGACCATTTTCGTCTTCGCCTCTGATCCTGATGCTATCACAAAGCGAGTACCCTATTCCTATTCATTGTTCGAAGCTAATTATTTCGTGCTGTTCCATTTTTCGTATGGTAAAATATTATTTGTTGAAATGAAGCTACATTGTCGGCGTGACGGACCACTGAGTTTCCTTAATGAGATATATCAAAAACAAAACTTCTTGTTTAAACTATTGAGGAGTTAAATAAAATATAATGCTGATATTGTTTTTATTATTATTAACCATAACCAAAAGTCAGCCCAAAGCTAGGACTGATTGAGAGGCTGATAAAGAACACCCGCATGAAAACCATAACCAAAAGAAAGTCAGCCCAAAGCTAGGACTGATTGGAAGGCTCATAAAGAACCCGACCCCGTATGAACATAATAAAAGGCCAAGAAGAATATGATTAAAAAAAAAAAAAGAGAGATAATACAAAATTGGATGTGCGGATTACCATGAGCTAACAGCCTCCCAGAATGATGCCTAATATAACTTTGACATCACTATGAATGATCCCATCACAATATTTACGTAAGACCAGGGATCTTGTGGTGACATGTTGTAGTCCCCATTTTCTTCTTTGGATCACAATACTTACCTTTAAAACTTCCTCGTCTTTCTTCAAGCAGTGCAAGTATTGAAATCACCCGCTTACACTTAATGAATAATCTTTGTTGTGACGAAATCAAACAACAATCGTATGCAACCTTTTAGATAATTTTAGCGTTGTATTCTTGTGCTTGCGACAGTGACACCTAACACTTATTTTTTCTTCTTTGGATCACAATACTTACCTTTAAAACTTCATCGTTTTTCTTTAAGCAGTGCAAGTATTAAAATCACCCGCTTACACTTAATGAATAATCTTTGTTGTAACGAAATCAAACAACAATCGTATGCAACCTTTTAGATAATTTTAGCGTTGTATTCTTGTGCTTGCGGCAGTGACACCTAACACTTATTGTTGCACAAGTTACACGGTACACTAACTTGTTTATAATCAAACTATTATTTGTTTAATGCCAATACCAGACACGTATAGCATGATACATACACATTATTTTATCTGGTTTCATTAGATTAAATTAAAACACTTATTGTTGCACAAGTTACACGGTACACTAACTTGTTTATAATCAGACAAACTATTATTTGTTTAATGCCAATACCAGACACGTATAGCATGATACATACACATTATTTTATCTGGTTTCATTAGATTAAATTAAGTCATATTTGCAAACCTGATTTCTCAACACGATACATTACTTACGTCCGATCCGAAACTTCTACATCCAGAATCAAGGATCTTAAAAAAGCCATCCAGAATCAAGGATCACGAAAAAGCTATCTAGAATTCATAGGACAACGAGGAAAAAAACATCCAGAATTCATAGGACCACGAGAAAAAAACATGCAGGACAGTAAGGAAAAGGAAAAAGAATCCTGAGGACCACGAGAAAAAGCCATCGAAACTTCTTTGAAGATCTCCAGTATTTCTAAACCTCTTGTAATGCTCTTCAATTTCCTCGGTGTTGTTTTAGTCTGGTTGTGCCTACGCGTAGTTAATGTATTCTCTAAGGAAAATAAATAACCCAGCTCCTCGCACTATTAATTAGTGTTGAATATTCATTAGGCAAATAACTTTGAAGATCTCCAATATTTCTAAACCTCTTGTAATGCTCTTCGATTTCCTCGGTGTTGTTTTAGTCTGGTTGTCCCTACGCGTAGTTAATGTATTCTCTAAGGAAAATAAATAACCCAGCTCCTCGCACTATTAATTAGTGTTGAATATTCATTAGGCAAATAATAAGCTTTCAAGTCCAGAACATTAATATTTTACGAGGCTATTGGAGATGCCGCGGTATAAGGGAGGGGCTATTCATGTTGTCTGACTGCTTGGAGCAATTATTGGAACTCAGAACCAGTTTCTAATCTCAGCGTCGCCAGCGATAGAACTTGTTTACTCTTGGTATCATCTGCTTGTGTCCAGGTTACTATGATTCATCCAGATGAATATGGCAGCAAGGAGTCATCGACCCAAAATGAAAGAACCAATCAGAATGCGAGAACTCCTTGCATTGTTGCAATTAAGGTTTAAGACTAAGAGTTTGTCGCTGTAAAGAATTTGAACACATGGGGTATTATTGTTACACAGCGATCGGAATGATCAATGCTACTGACTACATGTCACCTCAATGTGAAAGACCCCCTCGATTACATGGAACAAACATACACACATTGATGATAGTCTAAATCTGTGAGCACCATGTTAACTTGCTCCATATCATCATGTTTTAAATATAGACATGGAAATGTTGAGACAAAATGTTCTCCGAGATCAAATTTCTAGGAAGACGTCGAGTTGCCACTTTGCGAAGATCTACATATACGCACCTTAACAAATCTCGCCATAAGATCCTAAGCCAAGAGCAACTCTCATCGATTACATGGAACAAACATACACACATTGATGATAGTCTAAATCTAAATCTGTGAGCACCATGTTAACTTGCTCCATATCATCATGTTTTAAATATAGACGTGGAAGTTGAGACAAAATGTTCTCCAAGATCAAATTTCTAGGAAGACGTCGAGTTGCCGCTTTGCGAAGATCTACATATACGCACCTTAAGAAATCTCGCCATAAGATCATAAGCCAAGAGCAACTCTCGCATTTAAAAAGTCAAGATCTTCAATCTTGACAGATTACCTGTGCTTGACAAAACAAACACTACAACAAAGCAACTCTCGCATTTAAAAAGTCAAGATCTTCAATCTTGACAGATTACCTGTGCTTGACAAAACAAACACTACAACAAAATCCTTGAGTTCTGGAAAGTTCCCTACTCGCACCGGTCTCTAGTGAACACTAGCAGCATAACTTTTGAACTTTTCTAAAAGGAACAAGTAATATACTCGCAAAGTTATAATGCTATCAAAGGAAAAGTTTCAGGAAACTTTTATCGGGTCGTGGCGGAGAAGGGTGGTTTCAATAGGAACAAAGTTCTTTAATATATTTCTGTCTCCTCGTGTTTTTCCTTCCCTCATTTTATTTTTCCATTTCTTTATCGGAAAAAGTTATACTATCGGGTCGTGGCGGAGAAGGGTGGTTTCAATAGGAACAAAGTTCTTTAAAATATTTCTGTCTCCTCTTGTTTTTCCTTCCCTCATTTTATTTTTCCATTTCTTTATCGGAAAAAGTTATATCCCCTCTGTAATGTTGTTTTTCAGGCACTTTTTTTTACTTTCCTTATCCTATAGGAAGGAAAGTAATGTAATCGGGTCAAATTTTCGATGGTCAGTTTTTAGTGTCAAAACACGTTATCGGGTCGTGGCGGAGAAGGGTGGTTTCAATGGGAACAAAGTTCTTTAATATATTTCTGTCTCCTCGTGTTTTTCCTTCCCTCATTTTATTTTTCCATTTCTTTATCGGAAAAAGTTATATCCCCTCTGTAATGTTGTTTTTCAGGCACTTTTTTTTAGTATGTAATGCTTCTCGGTCGAGGAAATTTTTAAAGGTTATAGTCTAAAGCTGCGTCCACACATAGTTGACGGCGTCGATCAATGATCGAGTGAAAAACCAGTTACCCCGTCCACACTGTCTTTTGTATTAAAATTATATAGAAAAAATAAAAAAATAATAAATAATTATAAATAAAGAACTCAACCAATTAGCACATCGATCGACGTCGACTGATACGTCCACATACAGAATCGCAGTTTACTATGGACTTGAATCGACCAAAGTCCTTTGATCCGAACTGACTTTCTACTGATTTCGGTCGATCGACGCCGACAGAAACCCTCGAACAATGACAAGATCCCTAGAACAATGACAGATACTTTGTATATTAGGAACATTAGTAAAATCTTGATGTCAAATGTACCAATTCCTCAGAGAAGTTCTATGTTCAGGTACTCGGATTTCATACTCCTTGAGAGATAAAACCTGATGAATTTTGTCATTATCGACAGAAAGCGTTCACACTGGCTTGACAACATCGACTCACCTGGTCGATTGACGGCCTTCGACTATGTGTGGATGCAGCTTTAGGCCGAAGTAATACGCTTCCAATGTGAGACAGGTTTTTCGAACTTCAAAGACATACAACTCTTTTATTCTGGATGCCCGACAGAAAGCGTTCACACTGGCTTGACAACATCGACTCACCCGGTCGATTGACGGCCTTCGACTATGTGTAGATGCAGCTTTAGGCCGAAGAAATACGCTTCCAATGTGAGACAGGTTTTTCGAACTTCAAAGACATACAACTCTTTTATTCTGGATGCTTAAAATCTGGCAAGAATGTCTATTCACCCGGGTCTTCTCCTGTTTTCTATTGTGCGAGTTGACATCTTCAATTATGGAGCACAAAACCTTCATTGTAGTTGTAATGACTTCACACAGCGAAATACAACACGATGATTATACTGATACATCAGGCATGTTCTGGATGCACAACTTTTATTCTGGGTTGTCAAAAAAAGAAACCCCAAAAATGTTCTAAAACAGCTCCTGTTTTATTTTCCTCATTCCAGTAAGCTTACTGAACTTAATGCTGAGGATGTAAACAAGCTGGGCCCGTCCCTCCGGGAATTTTTTAGCCCGTAGTTCCACGCATAGTCCACCATTTGTGGACATCTATGTATAGGAAGAATAATATTAGATGTAATTTGAAAACTAGAGTAACAAAGTGAAGGCCGTATTACACCCTGAGATGCGAAGATATCCGCGCTACCCGAAGTACGAACATGATTCCACAACTTGAATGTCAGCTGTCAATGGAACGCTTCGTGGCATATTCTGTCGTAGCTCAGCGCGCATATATATGTAAACGCACTTCGATTTCTTGTCTCTGCAAGGTTCTTTGGAATAGGTTCCCGAATCTTCATTTTTTGTTGCTGTTTCTACTACTGAATTCAATGACGTCAATATCAGGACAGAAGATAAAATTGAGATGCATTCGTTTATAATTCATTTATTATTTTTTTTTTTTTTTTTACTAAGTATTTTGTGTTGCAAGTACAAATGTTTTAGTTGTATACTATAGTTCGAGTGGGTGTCTAAAATGGAAAAAATTGCTGATAATCATCTCATCACTATATCCAATCCAAAGTTGAATTCAAGGTATTTGTTCAAATGAAACTACTAGTACGTCTAATAATCTAATCAGACATTTCCAACAAACTCACATAAAATTCATCATCGTCAATTTTCTTATGATTCCGAGAAATCTTGGTATTTTGGTGATTTTGGTATTTGGTAACCGAGATTTTGGTAACCCCTGTGAATAACTTAAAACGATAACACTACTGTCTAGTTGGCCCGAAGGTTTATTAGTTTGGGCGGTAATTAAGCTTAAAACGATAACACTACTGTCTAGTTGGCCCGAAGGTTTATTAGTTTGGGCGGTAATTAAGCACGGAGTTCTCTCTTTTTTTTTCTTTCCTTTTCTGTTTCGAAGCATTCATTTTTTATTACTTTTACCCTTAAAATATTCAACTCAAACTAGGGCGGGTCCATGCAAACGAAAACATAGAGAGTCTTAACAAGCTGGGCCCGTCCCTCCGGGAATTTTTTAGCCCGTAGTTTATTCGATAGTGATCAAAGAAAATCAGTACCTATCTACCTACCTAATTTGTTTAATATTCAGTTTATTATTATTATTCTTGATTTGATTTTTTGAGTTTAGTTTCATGTAATGATTTAAAATCAAGACTAGAGCCCGTTCTCCCTTTATTCCCAATATAAGGTTTAAGTCACCCATCCATTTATTGGCCTTGCTCGGCGTAGCTTAACATAGGTGACGCTAAAACCGGTCTTAAAATAACGACTGAAGTGTTATCTAAAACTTTCTCGCTTTGAGTTCATAGGTCGTCGCGACAAATTTCAAGATCAGAGACTACGCACCGCCCAAAAAGAGCATACTTTAGCGTCATTTCTTGATATCCAGAAGGCTTTTGACGTGACTTGGCGGCGCAAGATAATTGTAACCCTTGCTATTTTCGAGCCATTACCCATGGACACTATTGATATACATTCGATAAAGCCTCTCTGTGAAATTTCAGCCAAATTTTGGGGCTTACAATGAGGTAGGAAAAATTGTTTAAAAAGTTTAGCACATTGCATACACACAAATAATTCCGGGCGTTCATACAAATGAGACTTTCATATACAAAGAAGAGAGTCGCAGAGTACAGGATTTTATTTGTTTTCATATGTTTACATGGGGTTATATTACATATGTTATGCTCCCATGACCTTGTACTGGCTAATAGTGGATAATGGCGGATACAAAACTGAAATAAGGATAGAAAGAGGGGAAAATATTGTTTAACAGAACTACAAACATTGTTTTCACCACTCTAATTAATTAAATAAATTTAATAATATTTTGTACTTTGCTCCAGTCATAACAAAAAGATAAAGCTTTGAGACTATAAAATGTTTTTACGCTCTTGGCGAAAAGAGAAAAGATGAGTACGTTTTTTGCTGATATTTCCACAAAACAATAGATGAGAAATGTAAATGTATGACACAAAGAGCGGGATTTTTCATTTTTGTTCTTCAAAAAGCCTATGTTTAAATGTTAACACTTCTGTAAAACATGGCCATTAGAAATTTCAAGAATCTTTTTTTCCCTCGCGTAAATACCTTCTATATTGGTATCTCTTTGGCTAAAAACTTGCCTCCTACATTAAATATTCTCTTTAACCTTATCAGTCTTTTACAAACTAAAAAAAAAAAAGAAAAAAAATCAGAAAAGAGGTATTAAGAAAATAAGGCAATCGAGAGATTTCAAATATGTAGGTCAGGGAAATACACGAAATTTTCATTTAATATCTAGGTAGTCTGAGTATTTAGACCAAGTTCTCGGTTCGATTATTTCCAACACCATAACATCACCTGACTGATGGTTCTCATAATTGTGGTCTACCTCACGATGACAAGCAAGTCACCGAATTGCAATTGGTTCGGGTGAACCAGATAAACACTCGGTCAAACTTCTAGTACCTTGGAGTCTAGAACATCAGAGAGATGATGAGTTAATTTCTGTTGGATTGGGATTTGTGCGGTTGAATGATAGAGATTGGCTCAGACACACTTCCGCCTCACTATACTGGGAGACCCAAATGTAGCTCTGGGCAAGATAGCTAAACCTGGCAAGAGACCACCAAAGGCTTGGGCTAAGTCTTTAAAACAACAAACTGTAAAACTCAGTCAGAAAAAAAGACCCTACAGAGAGCCCACGAAAACACCCATTAAGTTCAAAATCTAATGTGAAAATTTCCTCTGTGTTGAACACTTCTGTCAAATTTGATCAAAATAGGACAAACCGTTCGAGAGTTATGGCGGAAAAAAACTATGCAAAATCGTCAAGTTACGTTCGTTCTCTGTAGGGTCCTTCGTTCTGTAGGCTCCTTCGTTTGTTCAGTAAATTTGTCTGTATATTCTAAATTAAAATTTTCCTTTTCCAGCAAAGTGGTTCCTGGCTTCGAGAGCGTTGCCAGCCCGAAGACTCACGAAGGCAGCAGGAAAAACTTCGGGAAATCCTGGTGATTGCGGAAAAGCTCGGATGTACGCTTACTCAGCTTTGCATCGCGTGGGCGTTGAAGAACGAGAGTGTCCAATGCTTGCTTCTAGGTGCTACATCTGTCCCGCAGTTGTATCAGGCTCTGCACTGCTTGCAAGTAAGTTTGTGTTGCGTACAAGCCGTTTCGGGGGTGCAGTTACTAATGACCGCCACTCACACCCAGATGGTCTGACAGGCCTAGGTCTCAAGCTTTTTCCGCCACACACGTTAAGATGACCTGTGAAACCGCGGTCTACCAGATGGTCTGACAGGCCTAGGTCTCGAGCTTTTTCCGCCACACACGTTAAGACGACCTGTGAAACCGCGATATACCAGATGGTCTGACAGGTCTAGGTCTCGAGCTTTTTCCGCCACACACGTTAAGACGACCTGTGAAACCGCGGTCTACCAGATGGTCTGACAGGCCTAGGTCTCGAGCTATTTCCGCCACACACGTTAAGACGGTATGTGAAACCGCGGTCTATCAGATGGTCTGAGCGTGAGTGGCGGGCATAAGGTACTGGATTCATAACCGAAGGGACTGCGGTTCGAATCCGGACAGAGATTTAAATAATAGTTATCGAAAAGGGAGTAATTCGATTCTTCACATAAAAATTACATTGGACTGTACATCCTTTTCAACCTCTAATGTGTAAGAGCTACAGAAGTATTTACAAAGCGTCTAACATTCAATTCTACGATGTATCCTGAAACAGAATGTTGGATCAAAGGAAAACTTGTAAAAGGAGAACATTCCAAGCATTATTGAATAAGACGGAGAACAAAGTTTGAAGTCTTTTGTCAAAGTTACAAAATTCTTTGTTAAACCCTATTTTCGACTTTCTTTGTGTTATCAGGAGAGAAAACAGAGAAGTTAGCTCTAGAAAGCGGAGTTTTTTTTTCGAATGAAATCAGACAACCATTTAAGGCCAGCCACTCACTATCAGGTAGACCTGACAGGTACACCTCATCAGGTCTAACAAAAGTGGTCTAAATCTAAGCTTTTTGCAGCGCAGTAGGATGTGCTCTACCGTTACCGTTCTTGGCAGGTATCACATGTCAAACTTTCCTCTCTTTTGAATAGGTGAGAATGTGTGATCTTGGTCCGAATGACCGATTCTCATTCTCATAAGGCGAACTTCATCTTCTTAATTCTTCTTAATTTCAGACGAGGTTTTCCAAGGGGCGGTAGTGGTTTTTATTCTTCCAAGTTTGTTTTCATTAGGGTTTGTATTGGTCCATGTGGTGTTTAATTCTGGTAAAAGTGGTTTTTAACAAGGGATTTTGTTTCATCTAGGAGAAGAGAATCGTTACAGATAGGTTCACTTATGGCTTTCTTAATAACCTCAACGTCCGCCCGTTCGTTTCCGGATATACCAACATGGCTCGGACAATACCTAGATATCATTAAGCACAAGATTCGGAATAATCCAAGTGTAAATCGTACCAGCTATTGGAGTATAACAATAATATGATGCTTCCTTTCCCTCGGTTACGGTTAGCATCGAAAGCTTTTGAATTTCCCAAGTGGAAGCGCTTGAGAGAAATTCCGAAATATCGATCCACTGGAAAACTCAGGCTAAGTTGAGATGCAACTTTACATTCCTTCACACTCTCCTCGTCTACCTTAGCAAAGGATTTAACTACGCATGCGCCGCGTAAAACATCAATATTTTGGATGGTTCACTTATGGCTTTCTTAATGACCTCAACGTCCGCCCGTTCGTTTCCGGATATAGGATATACCAATATGGCTCGGACAATACCTAGATATCATTAAGCCCAAGATTCGGAATAATCCAAGTGTAAATCGTACCAGATATTGGAGTATAACAATAATATGATGCTTCCTTTCCCTCGATTACGGTTAGCATCAAAAGCTTTCGAATTTCCCAAGTGGAAGAAGCGCTTGAGAGAAATTCCGAAATATCGATCCACTGGAAAACTCAGGCTAAGTTGAGAGTGTACGCAACTTTACATTCCTTCACACTCTCCTCGTCTACCTTAGCAAAGGATTTAACTGCGGGTCCATTATTGATCTGAGGCACTGCGCATTATTTGACGCACCACGGGTATCGATCCTGGTGCTAAGGCTGCTTGCAACTTAGCGAAGCGCTGGAACAGCGAGATTTCCTCGAGGAAAAACTTTCCTCGACTTTTTCTTCGATGTAACTTCTTTTCAATTGTTCGTCCAACTTTGTTTGAATATGTAAAAATTCCCGGAGGGACGGGCCCAGCTTGTTGCTGTTTCTCTAAAGGAGATATGATTGCATCAGGTCCGGATTTAGACGTTGGGTGTCCACCTAATCACCACATACACCACAATTTATATTGTTCTCATACTAAATCTGTCCGCCCCTCATTCCAGCTCTCTCCGACTATGTTGGCAGTATCAATAGGCGCCCAAATATTTTATTTATTCATATAATACGCATTTAGCAATTGGTTATTTATCACATCAGCCATCAGTGGATTTAAAGAAATAAGGCTTTAGGAAGTTATTCCGTGTCAGGAATCTCATCAGGGTTAAAATGGATTCGGAATTGTCGGCAGGATATATTGAATAGGGAGTTACCGAGAAACAAAAGTGGTCTAAATCTAAGCTTTTTGCAGCGCAGTAGGATGTGCTCTACCGTTACCGTTCTTGGCAGGTATCACATGTCAAACTTTCCTCTCTTTTGAATAGGTGAGAATGTGTGATCTTGGTCCGAATGACCGATTCTCATTCTCATAAGGCGAACTTCATCTTCTTAATTCTTCTTAATTTCAGACGAGGTTTTCCAAGGGGCGGTAGTGGTTTTTATTCTTCCAAGTTTGTTTTCATTAGGGTTTGTATTGGTCCATGTGGTGTTTAATTCTGGTAAAAGTGGTTTTTAACAAGGGATTTTGTTTCATCTAGGAGAAGAGAATCGTTACAGATAGGTTCACTTATGGCTTTCTTAATAACCTCAACGTCCGCCCGTTCGTTTCCGGATATACCAACATGGCTCGGACAATACCTAGATATCATTAAGCACAAGATTCGGAATAATCCAAGTGTAAATCGTACCAGCTATTGGAGTATAACAATAATATGATGCTTCCTTTCCCTCGGTTACGGTTAGCATCGAAAGCTTTTGAATTTCCCAAGTGGAAGCGCTTGAGAGAAATTCCGAAATATCGATCCACTGGAAAACTCAGGCTAAGTTGAGATGCAACTTTACATTCCTTCACACTCTCCTCGTCTACCTTAGCAAAAGATTTAACTACGCATGCGCCGCGTAAAACATCAATATTTTGGAATTTGCGTGCTCTGGGAAAGTTTGCTGCGACTAATTTAATATTGTTTTCTTCTTTCTTTTTCACCTCAAGGGGCTTCGAACAAACCCTTGAATGAAAACTTCTTCAGTTCTTGAATACATTTTTTTTTTTTTTCTTTCTTTCAAGAGCGTATTCATGGCTGGCACCTTTACAGTTTATATCCCTCTACGGGTAGAAAATAGTGTTTGAAAGAACAATTGTATCGAAAAGGAATTTTTATCGGAGTAAAATGTTCATTTCTAAAATAGATATATTTACGAATATAAGTCGAAAATTCTCTCCAGTTTTATCTAGATATACTCATAACTCAAAAATATGCTTCACCGTAAGACCGTATGAATACATTTTTTTGTTGCTTTCAAGAGCGTATTCATGGCTGGCACCTTTACCGTTTATATCCCTCTACGGATAGAAAATAGTGTTTGAAAGAACAATTGTATCGAAAAAGAATTTTTATCAGAGTAAAATGTTCATTTCTAAAATAGATACATATATTTACGAATATAAGTCGAAAATTCTCTCCAGTTTTATCTAGATATACTCATAACTCAAAAATATGCTTCACCGTAAGACCGTAAAAATATAAATTTCAAGATTTTAAAAATCGGACATGTTAACATTTTCTTGCAATGTCTATTGTTGAATTTCTCTATTAGTAGCTTATGTTCTTAAACAACCGAGCACTTAATCTATGCATTCAGAATGTCGAACTCGAATTGGATGATTGACGATCCTGGTCAGCCCTTGCTCCACTGCAGGCTGAATCGTATCATCGTGAAGTCATTTGAAGATTCAATATTACACGATGAAATATTGTTCTAAAAATTTCGTTGGTTATAGGTAATTCTGATGCCAAACGCCGAAACTTACAATCAAAGAAATTCATAGAGCTACTGCGGTATCAAAGAGGTCAAGCTTTCATTATTTGGCCGTTTTAGCTATTCATCTCTTTCAGAAACCGGACCCTGAAAAACAGTATTTTATACTTACATCTCGGTTTGATTGATGTGTTTCATCTTCAGTCCAACTATAAGAAGCGTATTTGTTCTGAAAACAAACAAATTTGGGTACCATAAAAGAACGTTTGAAAAAACAACAATAACTCACTGAAAACATTAATAGGGAAAATTTCAAGCTCATCAATTTTGTTCAAGACAAAGGAAATGTCTGTTTGTGCTGTTTTCAATCATATTGTTCCTTTTTTTTTCATTTATCTTCAATATTGTTCTATCTATGTGGAGAGATAAATGTATCAATCACATCATTCGTTTAACTCTAGGAATAAGCTATATTCAGTTGGCAACATCATTCAGTCAAAGGATCATGAGAGGAACGTTACACCTGTTTAGGACACGGGACCCTTTGAGTAAGTCACAAATTGCCATGTTTCTGTTGATTTGTTAAATATCGTTGGTCATGGGTAATTCTGATGCCAAACGCCGAAACTTACAATCAAAGAAATTCATAGAGCTACTGCGGTATCAAAGAGGTCAAGTTAAAAATTTCGTTGGTCATGGGTAATTCTGATGCCAAACGCCGAAACTTACAATCAAAGAAATTCATAGAGCTACTGCGGTATCAAAGAGGTCAAGCTTTCATTATTTTTTATTTAAATTTCTCACTTTTCTCTCGCTCTCTCTTCTTTATATCTCTTCTCTCGTTATTTTTAATTGAAATACTTTTTATACTTTTTAATTGAAATACTTTTTATACTTCAGTAATGAAGTTAATTAAAATAATTATTCAACATGTAACAAATCATATAAATATTTTACATAGTTTTCGGATTCAGTTATCTTGTTTGTCTTACAGGTAATTTTAGTCATATCTACTTCGGTGGTGTCTGAATTCTACCAAAATGATTTTCCAACTCACGATGATGAATTGAAATAATTTTAAATATAACCATGCTGAAACAAATTGTGTAAAATATTATGAATTGTACAAACAAGTTTCTGGCCCAAGATGACTTCTGTATGCAACAATCTGTCTACTTTGAGTCATTTCGAATGGAAAAGTATGGGACATCTTTCCAATCTCTTGAGCCATGATCATACGATATTCCGACTTTGCCCTAGGTTTCAATTCCAGTGAAAAAATGTTTTTCCCAGAGCCTATTTATTATATTGAAGACGTTTAATAAAGAGAACTTCTAACATATGAAAATAATTAAAAGAAAACCCCATTGTCGCATTGGTACTTACCTAACCTAATACAGAACAGTGGGAAGTACATCAACCAAGTTTTCACGGACATGAATTCCCATGAAAAAAGGCCATTCCTGCTTGCGGGCTCGATTCTCTTTAACGAAACAAAATTAACCTCTAGATCCGAAATCCAGTGCGAGAACAACTACCCCACTGGGGGGTGATCTTGATCTTTATACACAGCAGATTATAGACTCATTCCAGAAAAAAAAACTACCAGCATCTAAATTACACCAAAATTTTGTTAGCCTTTTTTGTTTTGTGGATTTTTTTATTTTATTTATATAAAGCGCTTTAACTACAAGGTCATTCGCGTTAACTCCTAGTTCAAATTAGGCGATATATCTACTTTTATGCATCTCAGTAATTCTAATTACCGTCATGAGCTTGGTACCTTGATTTCTCCAATCTCACTATTTTTTGGATGAGGTAAGTTATCATACTTTAGCAATGCCAATTACAAAAATAAAATAATTAAGCTAATTTAATAATCTTTTATGGGATTCGCATATTTTATCAAAAAAGAGGTCTAACTCTTTCGAAGAAAGTTAGGTTTCAGCCAAACTCTTTAGCTGGCGGACCATTTTCGTCTTCGCCTCTGATCCTGATGCTATCACAAAGCGAGTACCCTATTCCTATTCATTGTTCGAAGCTAATTATTTCGTGCTGTTCCATTTTTCGTATGGTAAAATATTATTTGTTGAAATGAAGCTACATTGTCGGCGTGACGGACCACTGAGTTTCCTTAATGAGATATATCAAAAACAAAACTTCTTGTTTAAACTATTGAGGAGTTAAATAAAATATAATGCTGATATTGTTTTTATTATTATTAACCATAACCAAAAGTCAGCCCAAAGCTAGGACTGATTGAGAGGCTGATAAAGAACACCCGCATGAACATAATAAAAGGCCAAGAAGAGATAATACATGTATCGATAATTGGATGTGCGGATTACCATGAGCTAACAGCCTCCCAGAATGATACCTAATATAACTTTGACATCACTATGAATGATCCCATCACAATATTTACGTAAGACCAGGGATCTTGTGGTGACATGTTGTAGTCCCCTGTTTCTTCTTTGGATCACAATACTTACCTTTAAAACTTCCTCGTCTTTCTTCAAGCAGTGCAAATATTGAAATCACCCGCTTACATTTAATGAATAATCTTTGTTGTAACGAAATCAAACAACAATCGTATGCAACCTTTTAGATAATTTTAGCGTTGTATTCTTGTGCTTGCGCAGGATAAGGAAAGTCGTGTGATCTTCACATCAGATTTTTTACATCAAGCTAAATCAAAATTTTGAAGGTGTACCTTCAAAATCAAGCCCCCCCAAAACTTTAGGCAAGAACCGCCTATGCTCAATATAAAAATTTGCATTTTGGAGACGAAAAAGGAGGTATTATTCGTGTGTTTTATATTTATCACACATGGCCTTGCTGCTTAGCGTGTAAATAAATAAATAAAATTTTATATTTACGTTGTTGTATTTGCCTTTTGAAAGATCTGACAACGTATAAATTCGCATAAATTTACTTCTGTTCAGCATTTTTTTTCCTTTAATATTACAAACCAGTTCATATAAATTCACCTCAATCACAAATACAAGTATTTTTTATTCCTTTGTATATCTTGCATCAGATATTGCTAATTTCATGCAACTACTTTGCATGAAATTAGATACATGAGGAATATTTCCATTTAGCATTTTTTTTACCTTTTAATATTACTAACCAGTTCATATAAATTCACCTCAATCACAAATACAAGTATTTTTTATAGTTTTTATTCCTTTGTATATCTTGCATCAGATATTGCTAATTTCATGCAACTACTTTGCATGAAATTAGATACATGAGGAATATTTCCACTTTACACGATGCATTCAAATTTTGGTTTCGATTTTCACACCTACAATAACATTGAACATTTGACACAAAATGGCACTTTATTGTATGGCGTTCTTTTGGGAACAATAATCGTGATTATTCTAATCTGCTTCTACTTCAAGAAAAAGTCCATCAAACAAAGCAGCCTCTCCAATGTGAGTTTCTTCTGTCAAAAATGTGGATACAAAAACAATTTTCATTCTGACAGAACCCAATCTCCGAAATTTGTTTTCTTTGATAAAACTGACCCTGGAACTTCACTCAGATCTCGTCAGTGGAAACAAGCTAAAGAATTATCTGCATCAGCACTTGCATGTCAAAGTCGCTATGAACGAAAATTTAACGTAGGAAACTTAGATAGACGACTAGATTTGAAAAGTAATAATGCTAGCAAGGATCCATTGAAACGTCAAAGCATTAAACGCACGGCCGAAGCTAGCAATTATGATCCTTTTTCCTTTGATAAAAGAAAGAAAATCGACAAGAGGAAATTGCTGGGATTTAAAACTAGACCAGAATCAAAAACGGATACAGCCCAAGTGCGAGTAGAAAAACCTGTTGGAGGAATCGGCTTCTTTAAAAGAATGTTGTAAAAAGTTTTCTAAGTAAAGCTCAAAACAGTGACTAATCATTTCTTCCATACCTACCGATCTTTAACATTTCGTTTCCTGTAATTACAAATATAGGGCAACAGTGTTTTGGTACGCATACTTATTCTTGGTACCCCCAATTTTTAATCTTCGACACTGGTCAAACTTCACGTGAAATACATTATTTGACATTTACACTTGTATAACACACAAGCCAGTTCGGTGAGCGAAGTGAAAGGGCATGAAATACAAGATTATTAGATCACAGCAGGAACAGACTCAGAAACTGGTTGCTCGCTAGGATGACTTGTAACCAAAAGTACTAACCATGTAGAAAACATCGGTCTGAACTTCCAGTAAGCGTCTTTACCACCTACCCGGAATATTTTGGACACCAAGGAGCTGCTGCGCCCACACTTCATTTTTGAATTACAAAGAACACTCAAGACGTGTTAAATGGATTCATATTATTCATAAGTTTTTTATGAAGTACCTACCAAACAGGAGAATGAACATATCAATGAAATTCAACTTTACTGATTAGGTGCCTTGTTTAGTATTTAGTATTATTGTTTATAAATGTCCTTTTTTAGCCCGTCCTTCCTTTATTAAAACATTCAGGTTGCAGATGTTTTCCCAAGAAAAATATAGAATATACTCATACGTCAAGGAGACGTGTTAAATGGATTCATATTATTCATAAGTTTTTTATGAATTACCTACCAAACAGGAGAATGAACATATCAATGAAATTCAACTTTACTGATTAGGTGCCTTGTTTAGTATTTAGTATTATTGTTTATAAATGTCCTTTTTTAGCCCGTCCTTCCTTTATTAAAACATTCAGGTTGCAGATGTTTTCCCAAGAAAAATATAGAATATACTCGTCTATACGTCAAGCTCGGAATACCAAGCAGTACAAAAGACAAGTACCTATTCACATTTCAGTTTTCAATTCTTCTTGCGTGTCAAAGTCCCATTTGTCCAAAACACGAATATTAAGAGTAAATTATTCATAGGCCATGTCGTTAATATGTATACTTACTTTTAAATATAAGTTTCAATGCTAGAACGTATAGAATAAAAGGTATTATTATTTGAAGTTTTAGAAATCCTGGTAAGAAGGTGAGTTGTTATCAGATATGATGATTATGACTTTTATTAAAGTTCTGTAGGTCCCGTAGGCAACACGAAAAGTTATTAATGATCCTCGTAATGTATAATGGCTTTTAGCTAAATATGTACACTTTAGGGATGATCTATTCATTTTTCGACAAAGGGTCTTGATTGTGATTTTAGGTCTACTAGGTCACCTAGAAAGCTATTCGCTATGAAAACTCCTTTTGTTTTGTTTTCGCTTGGTCTTTTTTTTTGTGTCTGTGATGCCTTAACCGTCCTTTTTTATGATTTTTTATTTTTATTTACTACAATTTTCAGCAAACATACATACTCGTAAATCTGGGTGGTCATTTGAGTAAATGTAAAATGTAAATGCAGTTTCTTTGTGTTATGTCACAACTTTGGAGTTTGGTGCTCACTGCAGCGTTGTAGGATTTTCCCAATATCTCAATAATCCTAAAATCCAATGTTTACCTACCATGCTGGCACCGGTCGCTATGCGCATTTATATGTCATAGCTACTCATTTTCCTCACGAGGCTGAGTGGGCCCCGCAACAGCCAGTCACGGAATCAATCATTTGCATGATACAAATTTCTTGACCCCGCCGAGAATCGAACCCGGGTCTTTTCTCTTGCGATCTTAGATCTTAAACCCACGAAACAGGTAGGTATCTTAATTAATTCAGAAATTAATTATAAACAAAAACATAGCAAAAAACTCATTTTTACTTTCCTTATCCTATAGGAAGGGAAGTAATGTAATCGGGTCAAATTTTCGATGGTCAGTTTTTAGTGTCAAAACACGTTTTGAGGTCCCTAGAGCCTAAATCCAAAGTTTCAGCCATTGGTCCGTGTGTGTGTCTGTCTGTCTGTGTGTGTGTCTGTCTGTCTGTCTGTCCGTCTGTCTGTCTGTAAACAAAATATCTGGAGAACGGTATGAGCTAGAGAGTTGAAATTTGGTATGTAGCTGTCAAATGTGACAAGGATGCGACACGAAACTTTTGGTTAAGACCGGTTATTTGAATGAAGATAAGGACTTGTCCAGTGAGCAGAACATAAATAGAAAGGTATACCAATTGTGCACTTGATACAGGGTGTTTGATAAGTTGAATTTCTTACACTAGTGAGTAAATTTTAAAGGGTTTTCTTTGAAAATTTACTCTTTAACCCAGGTTGAAGAAGCATTTTATTATAACTGTCTCATTTGTAGACTTCATCCCTTTCTTCTCACTTATTTATTTACATGTTCGTTTTGTCCATCTTCTAGACCTCTAGATGTACTCGCGTTCTTGAAATAGGGGACAGTTTCTATTTTCAATTTTCCATCCCTGTACTGTGTGAGCCTGAAAATTTAGAAAACATTTATAAACGTTTTTTGGTGCTAATGAAAGCTTGAAATAGGTACTGTATTTGGTTTCTAATTGTCTGATTTTTTTTCTAGAAAAATTGTTGATAGAAAAATTGCTGTTATTCAAATATCCACTTTCTCACTTTCTATTTTTTTCCCATACAAGTGATCCATTTAGTTCGGCCGACTTGTACAGAACACCCTGTAGGCTAATGATTTGGAATATTAATATCGTTTTTTGGTGCCAATGAAAGCTTGAAATAGGTACTGTATTTGGTTTCTAATTGTCTGATTTTTTTTTTTCTAGAAAAATTGTTGATAGAAAAATTGCTGTTATTCAAATATCCACTTTCTTACTTTCTATTTTTTTCCCATACAAGTGATCCATTTAGTTCGGCCGACTTGTACAGAACACCCTGTAGGCTAATGATTTGGAATATTAAATTTACTCGTGGTTTTTAGGTTAGAGTCAAGAGATTGTATTCATGCCATGTTACCCAAGCAATCCTATCTAGTACTCGTCGTAGTCTGATCTTACTTATTACTGTACGTACCTACTTTCACAAAACAAAATTTTTAATAGACGTAGAGATAAGCATTGAAATACATTAGTGTACTAAATTAGTACTTAACTGTAGTCGTGGAATTCAGTGGTATTGTGACGGCCCGTCGCTTTGGATATAACTGCTTAAAAGCTTGAGGCCGTGGTTATGAACGGGGCCATCGTAGGACATCGTCGGACTTTTTGCGTGTAAAGTTGGCGGGAAATTCGAATTTTTGATTTTTTTTCCGCAAATTGTACAATCTGAATTCATTTTTTACTTTTTATCTTTAGTTTGCACGTTTATATTATACTTTTCATTTATATTAGCTATTAAAAACAAGCAAATTACAAAGCAAACAAAAATAAATATAAAATGAATTTTAAAAATTGCCGCCGGGACAGCTATCTCACGTCGTCCGAGCTCATCTCAGCCCTGTTCATAAACACACCCAGAAACACACTGAGCTCACGAGACGTGAGGACAGTGTAGCTATCGTAAACGACATCCCTTACTATATTATGGGATAACTTTGAACCACATCTTTCTAACTCCCCATGAGCTCACGTGACGTGAAAGTAGTGTGTTTCTACTTTTATAACCGTTTTTCTATATGACGAGTAAGATAAACGCTTTGCGGAGATACGCTCTATTGGAGAAAAATTCTGACTTCGTTCGTTAAATGAATGTAGTTATGTTGAATCCAAATTGTCATACGTTTAATCAAGCCGTAGGTATTTTATTATTCCTCTCTGTGCCACTTTCGCCAAGAAGATGCGGCCCCGCGTCAGTCGCGACTGTCAACAGTGGGCCAGACGCTGTGTTGATTGTCAGAGGGCAAAAGTTCATCGCCACACGAAAAGTCCGCTTCAGAGTTTCCCGCCAGTTGAATACAGATTTGAACAAGTTCACATTGACCTTTTTTGTCCCTTGCCTCCCTCAGAAGGCAAAACCTACTTGCTGACTTGCATTGACCGATATACAAGATGGCCTGAAGCCTTTCCCTTGCCTGAAATCACGGCCGAATCTGTGGTTAAAACTTTCTATTCAGGCTAGGTGTCCAGATTTGATGTTCCTTAAAGACTTATCACGGACCAAAGACGCCAATTTGAATCCTGTCTCTTTCAAGAAATGGCCAAGCTACTTGGTACATATTTGTGATTATAAAACGGAAGTACGTACCTACGTATGTACTATGTACTACTACAGGTTTAAATGGGAAAAGGTGGCTTCCTTAAAGACTTATCACGGACCAAAGACGCCAATTTGAATCCTGTCTCTTTCAAGAAATGGCCAAACTATACTTGGTACATATTTGTGATTATAAAACGGAAGTACGTACCTACGTATGTACTATGTACTACTACAGGTTTAAATGGGAAAAGGTGGTGTACAAAATATCTCAAGAACGGTTTGTCGTAGAGCGATGAAATTTGGTACGATATACCGGTATGGTCCAAGGACGCGACTGTAACAATTTGGTAAAAATCGGACAGTCCCTCATCCAGATATTAATTAAAGTCAAATGATGCCTTATTACATGGGGAGTATTTTGAGATAGAAAATTTTCGATCAAATATCGGCCGCCATACATATAGACGGCTTGGAACTTGGAATGTTCACATTTTTTTTTTTTTCAAATACGTATTTCGCAAATGTAATAGAAAGTCGTGTGATGTTCACACCAGATTTTTGTTTTATGGTGTCACCGCGGGACCTCATACGTCGCAATCAAGTGCGTTAACTCTGGACTAATCGCGTCTTTTGTTTCATATACACTGGCCAATAAATAATTGCCATTATATTTTATTTCAAAACAAGCAACCTCCGTGGCCGAGTGGGTGTCACACTAGGATTGCACTCCGGAGGTTTCGGGTTCGATTCTCGGCGGGGTCGAAGTTTCCCCTGACGTGACGGTAGTGTGGCTGTCCTGAATGAAATTACCTACAATATTATGGGAAAACTTTGAACTACTCGTACATCTTTCTGACTCCCCATGACTTCACGTGACGTGATGGTAGTGTGGTTCTACTTCAACTTTCAATCAAGAGTGTTGTTTACTTATAATAGATTATTTATTTTTTCCTCTTACTGATTATTACTACTTTTTTTTTTTAAAAAAAAGGAAAAAAGATGCGTGTTCCACTGCCGTTTTTATTTCGTAGCAATGAAACAACTGGTACATTAGACGCATGTGGCCTGTGTTGTAGCATGGTTCTATACTTCAACTTTCAATCAAGAGTGTTGTTTACTTATAATAGATTATTTATTTTTTCCTCTTACTAATTATTACACTTTTTTTTTTAAGGAAAAAAAGATGCGTGTTCCACTGCCGTTTTTATTTCGTAGCAATGAAACAACTGGTACATTAGACGCATGTGGCCTGTGTTGTAGCATGCCCATCTCGTAGTATGCCTCTCATCAGATGGGCGAGAAGAGACAATACTTATTACTTCAATAGGATCTTTCTTACTCCCCATGACTTCACGTGACGTGATGGTAGTGTGGTTCTACTTCAACTTTCAATCAAGAGTGTTGTTTACTTATAATAGATTATTTATTTTTTCCTCTTACTGATTATTACTACTTTTTTTAAAAAAAAGGAAAAAAAGATGCGTGTTCCACTGCCGTTTTTATTTCGTAGCAATGAAACAACTGGTACATTAGATGCATGTGGCCTGTGTTGTAGCATGCCCATCTCGTAGTATGCCTCTCATCAGATGGGCGAGAAGAGACAATACTTATTACTTCAATAGGGTAAAATGAAAACAGATTGCTTTCTTTAAAAAAAGCGATCTGTTTTCATTTTCCCCTATTGATTTTAATTTGTTTTACCAAGTGTTGTGTATACTTGAAAGTTCAAACTTTTTAATATTACTTATTTCTTACTCATTTACTTCTTTCCATGCTTTTTCTCTTGCTTTCGTAAAGGAGCTACCCTGTAAAGCTTGTCTGTTTTCATTTTCTCCTATTGATTTTAATTTGTTTTACCAAGGTGTTGTGTATACTTGAAAGTTCAACCTTTTTAATATTACTTATTACTTACTCATTTACTTCTTTCCATGCTTTTTCTCTTGCTTTCGTAAAGGAGCTACCCTGTAAAGCTTGTCAAGTGCTTGCTGATATGTTTTTAGCTCTGCTAGTACATCGCAGATAACGCTGTATTAACCATTAACCTTGGAGTCGAAGAGACGTATAATAACCTAAGACCCTGCCATACTGTTTGGTAATTTACACCAACGATATAATATAGATATGTAGAATAAAGATGATAATAATCATCTTTATTCTTTCATCCTAGGATTTCAGATTGAAATGTCAAAGAAAATAAAAATCCTTTAGTATTTTATTTACCATTATTTTTATGCACTTATTTACTGAAATAATTCGAATGAGTAATAACCGATCTTACCACTGAGAGTTGCGACAGTGTTAAGGGTTTTATTTAAATGCTCCATAATCAAAAGTTTTAAATTTTTATGTAGTACCTACCTACTTAAGTTAAAACAAGCTGGGTCCGGTCCCTCCGGGAATTTTTTAGCCCATAGTTTATTCGAAATCAGTACGAAAATCAGTACCTACTATGTACCTATCTAATTTGTTTAATATTCAGTTTATTATCATTCTTGATTTGATTTTTTGATTTTACTTTCATGTTGGAGTCGAAGAGACGTATAATATTCTAAGACCCTGCCATACTGTTTGGTAATTTACACCAACGATATAATATACTATATAGATATGTAGAATAAAGATGATAATAATCATCTTTATTCTTTCATCCTAGGATTTCAGATTAAAATATCAAAGAAAATAAAAATTCTTTAGTATTTTATTTACCATTATTTTTATGCACTTATTTACTGAAATAATTCGAATGAGTAATAACCGATCTTACCA
>NW_007379044.1:0-39320 GCF_000475195.1 Diaphorina citri
TAAGTTGTTACAATGTTACAAACTTTTTTTTTACCTTAGTCCTACTGAAGAGGTACCCGGGAATCCTCGGTGACTTTGGAACGCTTTTTAGTCCGTCCTTCCTTTATTATTACTAATAATAAAAGGTATAGTGGACGGACTATTGTATTAGAATAAGTTAGTTCTCACTAATATTTTCGTCTGAAATTTTTTGAAATTTTCAATAATAATTTTACTTCAATTATCGTATTTTTAAACCAAAAAGTTGAGAGGGGTCTAAGAGCACTTGCCGCTGCCAACCAAGAAAACAAAAGAAGCAGGCAGATAGTACCTACCTATGTCGGTAGATAATATGCCAAGTTCATAAAACCTCCTTAGAACTTTCCTGCTTTCCATATGACAAGTAAGCCCCTATAACGAGTAATATCAGTATATATTTTGTATAGAACACATTGTATACATATACATATGTATAACGCAACCCATATGAATAATGTCAAGCTACATTGCATAAAACAGAGGTAGGTACATTCATATTATGTACATATTTAAATACATAGTTACATAGTGATACAGGCATATATTATGTACATATTTAAATACATAGGTATACAGTGTAAAGAAATCAGTCCATTATAACATTTATTACAATGTCCACCATTATGCAGTGGTACCAACAACGAATATATCGTTATCAGTACCAACCTGGCGAGAGGTGATAAGATAAGGACCCATTAGGGAGCTCTAATGTGAATGAGGGAACTCTAATGTTGATACGTTGATACAGGTAGGAACTATCCATAAGGGAACTCTAATGTGAATGAGGGAGCTCTAATGTTGATACGTTGATACAGGTAGGAACATTCCATTAGGGAGCTCTAATGTGAATGAGGGAACTCTAATGTTGATACGTTGATACAGCTAGGAACATTCCATTAGGGAGCTCTAATGTGAATGAGGGAACTCTAATGTTGATACGTTGATACAGGTAGGAACTATCCATTAGGGAGCTCTAATGTGAATGAGGGAACTCTAATGTTGATACGTTGATACAGGTAGGAACTATCCATTAGGGAACTCTAATGTGAATGAGGGAACTCTAATGTTGATACAGGTAGGAATTTTCCTAGTTTTACTCGACATCAATTTTGTTTCTACGACCAATTTTGGAGAAAGATCCTTTCTGAGTTTTGGGTTTCGTTGGCCTTTGTGACACCATAGGACACAACTATTGGAGCGATTTCTGCAGTTTACTGAGGAATTATCGTCATATTTTCTTCTCCTTCTTCTTCTTCTTCATCTTCTCCTCATCCTTCTTCAAAAGTCCTACTCGAAGAATGAATGAGGTCAATAAACCTGAAGACGTTTAACTATCTTCTTTCTCGAAGCTCAACACACCAAATCCCACTTGTGAAAAATAATCAAAACTCCCAACATAGGTACATATCTTTGGAAAAAATAGAAATGGAATTAGGAGTCCCAACAAAATGGTCTCTTTGAGCGCATATTGGAATGTTTGTTGAGTACTTAAAATATACAATGTTGTTGGTGCAATCACATTCAAATCAATATAATATGCAACCATGTCCATTGTCCATACATGGATTTCTTTACACCATTTGAATTCAATTATTTTATAAGAGAAGTACCACGAGTAGAAGAACAAACAAATTAATATATATCTACCTACTTTGATATTTATAAGACTGACTGAAGACGTAGGTCGTCGCTATATCATAACCAACCTTTAGTCAGACAAAGTAAATACAACACACATTCAACCTTTAATGCAAACCCTACAACACCTTAGCAAAAAGCGTGCAGCACTCCGAGAACTCAAAGCACTTTGCATCGGTTTAAATGATCATAGCAATAACAGCACAAATCATCATAAAAAAAAAAAAAAAAAAAAAAAAAAAAAAAAAAAAAATTTCTATATAGAAAAAATAATGTTAGCCGTCAGCACTACTCAGCAGTACATTGAATCTTGAATCCATCCCATGAACCACTGAGGTTAAGCAACGTTGCGCGTGGCAAGTAGCTGGACGGGGGACGAGTAAAAGAGAGAGAGAGAAAGAGAGGAACAGACTTATTCTTGCCCTAAAAATGTGCCAATCTCGTTGTTGTCCGTCTTTCCCCTATTTTTGTCGTACATAAATAAACATGACATTTAGTCAGAGATAAGTAACATGGCCGACTGTGAATTTTCAAGTAGTGTGTTCGTATTTTAACTCTGACAGCACGTAGAACATTTTTACTTTCCTTATCCTATATTAAGGAAAGTAATATATTAAACATTAGGAATGTTGAGCCTAAAATTTCCCTTGAAATAGCAAAGGTTGATTGTGAAGGGCATCCACTCGTAAATTTTTTGTTAGCCAAAACCAAATGTCAGCCCAAAGCAATCACCCTAGTTAGGACGGATTGAGAAGCTGACGAAAAACGCCGACCCCGTCTGAACACGGGAAAAGGCGAGGAAGAATGGTGAGCAAAAAGAATTGAAGAAGATAATCCGCATTAATTCCAATGAAATGAACAACGTTCCGTCCTAGAGAGTTGGAGGATACCAAAATACAATGATTTTTCCTACAGATATTTTTACTTTCTTTATCCTATATTAAGGAAAGTAATATATTAAACATTAGGAATGTTGAGCCTAAAATTTCCCTTGAAATAGCAAAGGTTGATTGTAAAGGGCATCCACTCGTAAATTTTTTGTAGCCAAAACCAAATGTCAGCCCAAAGCAATCACCCTAGTTAGGCCGGATTGAGAAGCTGACGAAAAACGCCGACCCCGTCTGTAAATGGGAAAAGGCGAGGAAGAATGGTGAGCAAAAAGATTTAAAGATGATAATCCGCATTAATTCCAATGAAATGAACAACGTTCCGTCCTAGAGAGTTGGAGGATACCAAAATACAATGATTTTTCCTACAGATCTCTGGCAGTTGCTGGTCGCTGCAGGATATTGGGTATCTAGACACTCCTAAGACCAAACTCCTACTAAGAACTTCTGCTGCAAGAAACATCCTACAGATATCCCTCCTAGAATCATTAGAGGACGGATAACAATAATAGACAAAACAACACTGTTGAAAAAATGCAACATGACAGCATCACCCATATCTACAAATTTGCCTAATATCGACCTTGAAAAAAAAGCAACCAAAGCAAATAGATATCCAAGAAAAAAGTAACGAAAACGAGTAGGTACGTAAATAAAGTGACTTATTATTATTATATTACACTTTATTAGGATTTTACAATGTTTTTTACAATACAATATTTACAAACAGGTACACAAAACAAAATAGCGCAAGAAACAACCATACTTATATTCAAATGTGAGACCTCTAGGTTGGGTATCAGTTTTCGCAGTACGTGTAAGGAATTTGAGCCTCTGCAGCTGTACAAAACTATAAATTAAACTGTAAGAAAAATCAGTACAAGAGAATCCTTCTACATATTTGCAAAGAATGCAAAGTTTTCAGTCTAATTTTATTGAAGAAATTTTAATAACTAAATTATTGTGTTAAGCATATATTATGTATCCATTAGGTACTTGAATGTTTGTCACAAAAGTTGTTCCCCACTATACGATTTATGATACTTGACTTGGACTCGAACCACCAACCTCCAGATCTGAATGTTAACTACTACACCAGTGAGATTATTTTTTACAGTCTCATTAAACAAAGTAAAACACTAAAACGAGACAAAGAGGTTATGGCTAAGGCCCAATATGACCTTACTAGCTGCGAATGTATTCGTTGTAGGACGAAAATTGATCCCAAATCCAAACAGTATTGTCTATCTACAATTCTACATAAATAGCTTTTATATCAATCATTTTACCAACAGAAACAATCAACAAATTACTGAAAAATCTGAAAATCTAACTCTACTGAAAATATTCTAATTAATACTAGTAGTAAAAAGTAAAAAAAAAAAAAAAAAAAAAAAAAAAAAAAAAAAATGCATGAAATCATCACATTGAATCTGAAGTGTTAGAACACCAGTTTAAATCAAATTGATCAATAATCAATAACTTACTCTGCGGAGATATGTACGAGTAGGTATGTAGATGAAATTGGTTCGCCCTAAGGTGCAATTTGAATTCCGGTGAAATTTAGTTTCAAAATAAAATCATGGTCAGGGCTCACTGAATTAGATTATTCACCAAAATATCGTCAACAACTGAAATTTATTCACCTCAAGCCCTTTAGAAAGAGGATAACAACAATAACACAATGAAAAATTGCACATTGAATGGTAGATATTAAAGACAAATAAAAACACTGAACAAACAAATTGAACTTGAAAAAAGAAGCATAAAAATCACAAAAATTAGACTAAAAAAAGCTACGTGTGATGTTTTAGTAGAAAATTCAAAAATAAGCTATTTAATTTAAAATGAATATTTAAAAAATCATAACATAAACATATTGAATATTATATTGATAAGAAATTATTTGTACTAATTTTCATTTTATTACATCTTTAATACACTATTAAAAAAACAAATAAATTTATTTTATTGGATATTTAAGATTATGAATACAAATTCTGGTTTTAATATTTTTTATATGAAACAATTTTTTGCAATAATTTTTTGAACATTTTTTTTAGAACTACAAAATATTCACCGTGTTAATTAATGAGGTAAATAAAAAAATGTAAAAATTACTAGATTCAAAATTTCCTAATTGGTTGAACACTATTGGTTTGGTAGCGGGCAATTTTTACAATGTGCTTAAAATGTATCTCGAGAAAAATAAAGATGTTTGATTATTTTGTTTCTATTTTTTTATTTGACTTCAAATATTAGATTAACAATAAAAAATAATAACTTTTATTAGATTGGTGTCCATATAAAATAATAAAAATAGGCATAGAAATTCCATGTGCTTTAGTTTAGGAACATGAGAAAAGATAGCACCAGGTAATCTTTTCTATAGCTTTTTAAATCGAATTTATTTGTATAGATACATAATTCACAAGGCTCTGTTGTTATGGCCTGTTTTTTGAAGTTTTCAATAACACGAAATGTTGTTTGAAACAGTCGCCCTGTAATTTATTAGCCAACCGTTTATTTTTATTTTTTATTTTACATACTAGCTATAAGCTGTACCTACCTACATTATGGGGACATGCCATAAGTAGGCAGTAGTCTCGTTCTCTCTCTCTCTCTCTCTCTCTCTCTCTCTCTCTCTCTCTCTCTCTCTCTTCAAGTGGTTTTCCTGATCAACCGTGTCGCTTGGAAACTAAAAGTTGAAAAGGTTGTCCCATAATTCATTACAGGACAAAAGAAAAGCCTTTTGGGTTACGATTGGTCCAGAAAGATATTCAGAACACAGAAGAATGGTAACAATTTGACATTTTTGACACTTTTTCAAAATGGCAAAACAAAAGATTTGAAACCGATTTAAAGAGAACTCAGAATCCCTTCTCAGAAGAATGGTAGAGAATACTTTGAATTTTTGACACTTATTCAAAATGGCAAAACAAAAGATTTACTTATTTTACCCAGAGGATAACCTTTTGTATACAGGGGACCCCATGACACTTCAAAAACTGCAGGGATTTATGTTGAATGATTCTCTGAGCATGACTGAACATTGTAAAATATTTTGAAACGAAAATTTGATATGCTTTTCAAGAAATACAATTTTTCCTTATACTTGTTCTTCTTTTTCTGCTCATGTGAAACCTAAAGGATCTTGAGAATTTGTTATAGCATTCAAACACACCTCTTCTTCGCCTTTTCCCGTGTACAGACGGGGTCGGTGTTTTTCGTCAGCCTCTCAATAAGCCCTAACTAGGGTGATTACTTTGGGTTTGGGCTGACATTTGGTTTTGGCTACAAATTTTAAGAGCATTCAAATATACCATAGAGAAATATTATCTACCAATGCGATGGATCACTGAAGCAACGTTGTTCGTGATTGGTGTCCGGTTAGGTGACCATCTGGCCCCATTCAGGCTAAGTGAGGTTATTGTGAGAAGGCGGTTAGGTTAGCCTGTCGCCAAATAGAGGATAAAACCTCCCAGCAGCCACCACTCCAGACAAGGATCAAAGATCCTTACAGATATAGGAGGATATTGAGGAAAACTAACCCTGCCCATCTCCATCAATCCGAACTCCCTCATTCAGATTCCCTATTCATGTCCAGGCATTCCCGCCTCATGTTCTCCATTCCGAAACTTTGATTAACAACCGGGAAATTGCTGCCATTTCCCGGCCCGGCGTCCTTATCCCCGTCCTTCGTACAGTTTTCGAGACATTGTGTCCAGGCATTCCCGCCTCATGTTCTCCATCCCGAAACTTTGATTAACAACCGGGAAATTGCTGCCATTTCCCGGCCCGGCGTCCTTATCCCCGTCCTTCGTACAGTTTTCGAGACATTTCCCATTTGGAGGGAGGAGGAAAAAATGCCAAAAGTAGATTGAGTTGAGATCCCCCTCTTGTTTTTGCTGATGGCAATTTATGACCTCAGCATGTCCGCTTCAGTCCTAGCGAAATTATCTCAGTTTTATCTCAGCTTCTCCTACAAAAGCCCCATTAGTCTGTCATGATCTCATGATCATAACTCTCAGCAAATAACAATCCGGATTTCTGAAAGAATGGGTTTTTGTTCTATGATTTTAAGTTTGGATTTCCAACGGGCTTCCTCAACGTCGTCAAAACTTGGAAACAATGGAAAATATGGGGGAAAGAGCTCACTATGTGAGAATCGTATCATTAGAGCCTTACACGCATATGCTGTTTTTTTCCCCACAGAAAAAAAACCAATAGGTAGTATTAATGTTTTGCTGTTTTCATATTCCTTCAAATATTCCTATTTTCCTGCTCCTTCAAATATTCCTATTTTCCTGCTCCTCCAAATATTTCTATTTTCTGTTCCTTCAAATATTCCTATTTTCCTGCTCCTCCAAATATTTCTATTTTCTGTTCCTCCAAATAATACTATTTATCTGTTCCTCCAAATATTTCTATATGATCATAACTCTCAGCAAATAACAATCCGGATTTCGGAAAGAATGGGTTTTTGTTCTACGATTTTAAGTTTGGATTTCCAACGGGCTTCCTCAACGTCGTCAAGACTTGGAAACAATGGAAAATATGGGGGAAAGAGCTCACTATGTGAGAATCGTATCATTAGAGCCTTACACGCATATACTGTTTTTTCCCCACAGAAAAAAAACCAATAGTATTAATGTTTTGCTGTTTTCATATTCCTTCAAATATTCCTATTTATCTGTTCCTCCAAATATTTCTATTTTCTGTTCCTTCAAATATTCCTATTTTCCTGCTCCTCCAAATATTCCTGTTGTCTGTTCCTTCAAATATTACTATTTATCTGTTCCTCCAAATGTTTCCTATTTTCTGTTCCTTCAAATATTCCTATTTTCCTGCTCCTCCAAATATTCCTGTTGTCTGTTCCTTCAAATATTACTATTTATCTGTTCCTCCAAATGTTTCTATTTTTCTGTCCCTAAAAATATTCCTATTTTCCTGCTCCTCCAAATATTTCTATTTTCTGTTCCTTCAAATAATACTATTTATCTGTTCCTCCAAATGTTTCTATTTTTCTGTTCCTAAAAATATTCCTATTTTCCTGCTCCTCCAAATATTTCTATTTTCTGTTCCTTCAAATATTACTATTTATCTGTTCCTCCAAATGTTTCTATTTTTCTGTTCCTAAAAATATTCCTATTTTCCTGCTCCTCCAAATATTCCTATTTTCAGAGAGAGAGAGAAACAGAGAGAAAGAGAGAGGGTGAGGGAGAGAGACAGGATTTGCCATGAGAAGATTTATAATCGAGTTAAAAGCAAATGGAGAAGAATACAAAAAGGGGACCTTACAAAAAGAAAGAAAAAAAATGAGAAAAAGCTTTGGAAGATTAAAAGTTTAGGTTCAAATAACCAAAGGGAGAGGAGGGTGCTGAAATAATTCATAAACAAGATGAATCCCATATTAAAAGTCCATATAGTTTTATGTCATATTTCTGGAATAGGAAAAACAAAAAGAAGAAGACAATACATCTCAATTAATTCAAGACAGTGACGTGTATACTCAACTTCTACCATATCAGCATATTACCTATATACTTAGGATGTATATTATATACTTAGGACAGACGACAGGGAAACGTGGTGTATACAGGGTAACCCAGGACAAAAAATTCCTTAGTCATCTTGACAAAATAAGGACAAAAAAGTCTTTTAATAAAGATTAAGGATTTAATCTGTGTCAACATACAGCCTGATCTGGGTCTACTTTCTTACGATCAGCCTTAGGTTGATTGCTTTGGGGCAGATTTTTGGCTAAAAAAAAAAAAAAAAAAAAAGTGGATGCTCTTGGCAGCACTCAACCTTTGCTATTTCTTCGGCAAATACTATGGAGCTATGGACTTGAAAGGTCAGGTTTTCAAGATTAAACTAGGGCTCCCCTCTGATCAGTCAGTTTAGGACAAGTTTTTGAGGGGAACACATGAGTTTCGCGTCCTGAGAACACCCTGTATTAGAGCATAAATTCCCCCTTCAGAAAAATGGCGTCTTCATGATAAAAAGAAACAGAGCTATAGTAAATTATAGTTTTTGGAATGAGATGAAAGCTATGGACTTGGAAGGTCAGGGTTTCAAGATTAAACTAGGGCTCCCCTCTGATCAGTCAGTTTAGGACAAGTTTTTGAGGGAACACATGAGTTTCGCATCCTGAGAACACCCTGTATTAGAACATAAATTCCCCCTTCAAAAAAAATGGCGTCTTCATGATAAAAAGAAACAGAGCTATAGTAAATTATAGTTTTTGGAATGAGATGAAAGATATATATTTTTAAAAAAGACTACAATACATAGAAATTATATAAAAGTATATACTTTTTTACATGGATAAAACGAGCGAGAAAGAGAGAGAGGAGGTGTAAGCTTATGTATTTATTTTACATTGTACATAACCCGTCGGTACATAATGTTTCAAATGGTCGTAGGACACTCTTTCCATTTATGATCTTGTAAAAACTGAAAGCCCATAAAAAAGTTATGGTCCTCTCTACTTACTCAGAAAGGTAAGGGAGTAACTTGGATATTTTTCGCAAATATTTTATTGTTTGGTGAAATATGTTCGTGAGTATTTGCGGATTATGTTGCTTACGAGTACAGGTTTTTAAAAAAGACTACAATACATAGAAATTATATAAAAGTATATACTTTTTTACATGGATAAAACGAGCGAGAAAGAGAGAGAGGAGGTGTAAGCTTATGTATTTATTTTACATTGTACATAACCCGTCGGTACATAATGTTTCAAATGGTCGTAGAAGCCTACGTATGTAAATAAATGGTTATAATCAGGCGTACATAGTAATACTTTGTTCTAATAGCAACCTCCGTAGCCTAATAGAGGTCATCTGAGTGGCCAACAGTCAGGAGACCCCGGGTTCTAGTCCCGGCGAGGTCGAAAATCATTTGAGGCGTTAGAAATCTTAGAACTAACACAGAAAAAGAGCTCCTGTGGATAGGTACAAGAGGTCCCTGAAATTCAAGAAACTAATCTCCGAATTTTCTTTATGTCTTGAACTACTTTGCCAAACATCAAAATCGCTCCACACTTCCAAATTTACTGTGTAGCAAACAAACTACATAAATGTAAAAAAGATAAAATGTAGACCTCTTTTTGTTCGATCACAGGAGCAATGAAAAAAAAAAAAAAAAAAAAAAAAAAAAAAAAATGAGTGGCCAGCAGTCAGGAGACCCCGGGTTCTAGTCCCGACGAGGTCGAAAATCATTTGTGGCGTTAAATATCTGAGAACTAACGCAGAAAAAGAGCTCCTATGGGCAGGTATAAGAGGTCCCTGAAATTCAAAAAAACTAATCTCTTCAAGTCTTTGTGTCTTAAACTACTTTGCCAAACATCAAAATCGCTCCAAACTTCCAAATTTACTGTGTAGCAAACAAACTACATACCTAAATGTAAAAAAGATAAAATGTTAGACCTCTTTTTGTTCGATCACAGGAGCAATGAAAAAAAAAAAAAAAAAAAAAAACCTATTTTTCTGTTCTCCGAAGAGGTAAATCCTCCTTGTATAAATATTTATCCAACCTAATCCATAGGGACGTTGGCGATATGCAATTTGTATTCAGAAGTGAAGCAGGATACATTCAAAACTTTAGCAGTAAAGGAGGGAATATTATTTGTTATTCAAAGGCCAAAAGCTAGAGGAAGAGAGAGAGAGAGACAGAGAGAAAGAGAGAGGGTGAGGGAGAGAGACAGAATTTGCCATGAGAAGATTTATAATCGAGTTAAAAGCAAATGGAGAAGAATACAGGGAAGAGAGAGAGAGAAAGAGAGAGGGTGAGGGAGAGAGACAGAATTTGCCATGAGAAGATTTATAATCGAGTTAAAAGCAAATGGAGAAGAATACAAAAAGGGGACCTTAAAAAGAGAAAGAAAAAAAAAATGAGAAAAAGCTTAGGAAGATTAAAAGTTCAGGTTCAAATAACCAAAGGGAGAGGAGGGTGCTGAAATAATTCATAAACAAGATGAATCCCATATTAAAAGTCCATAGTTTTATGTCATACTAGCTGAATTCCGTCGCTTCGCTCCGGAATCCCGCTAGTTCATCCCGAGGCATGGCCAAACTTGTGGAAAAGGCATGGCCGAGAATAGGAAAAACAAAAGGAAGAAGAAAATACATCTCAATTAATTGAAGACACCATAATCGGTAGAACAGTTACAGTGGACACTAAAAGTCCACTTTTGTATTTTCCTTTCTTGAAACTTTCGGAAACGGAACCACATCTCAATTAATTCAAGACACCATAATCGGTAGAACAGTTACAGTGGACACTAAAAGTCCACTTTTGTATTTTCCTTTCTTGAAACTTTCGGAAACGGAACCGCATCTCAATTAATTCAAGACACGATAATGGGTAGAACAGTTACAGTGGACACTAAAAGTCCACTTTTGTATTTTCCTTTCTTGAAACTTTCGGAAACGGAACCGATTCTGATGGGGCGCCATCTTGGATTTCCTGTGGTTTAGTACAGGAGCTATTTCAGTTTTCAAAAGGGAACCGGTTTAGTTTCCGAAAGTTTCCCGAAAGGATAATACACATTTTCATACCTATCTGGAGGCTATGGACAAACAATCGATTTGCTACAGATAAAAAAAAAAAAGTTTTCCAACTTCCGAAACACCGTACTCAATTTTGACATTGAGCAAACAATAAGTTCGGAGGAAAATTGGAAAAAGTTATTAAGTTTTATGACAGGGGGAAATAACTTCAAGGGAGGGAAAAGGCAGGAAAAGTATTATTTAGAAGTATTTAGACAAAATTGACATTTTCTTTCTGTTTTTTTATTGTTTTGTTTGTTACGAAGTTAAAATGGAGGAAATTCAACATTTTGAGTTTCTCTCTCACACGAAAAGTCTTGGATAGTGGATATCTCTTTTAAACCTTGTCAATTTTGACAAGAGAAGGTGCATCTTCCTTTCGGAAACGGAAACACTTCCCTTTCGGAAACAGAAAAATGAAAATCAAAAGGAAATTTTAACTAGTCAGCAACCTATAACTACTTTATGTCCACACAAACGCATTTCGTTTTCCCTGCATATCTCAGGAAGTATTGAAGAATGCGTAATATGCACTTTACTTACAGTACCTAGTTTATAATGTGCATTTTACACAAAATATAATTGTGAGAAAGTGTTCTTTTACTCAACACTGAACACTATACAGTCATGCACTATTACCTATAATACATATAAGTAGGTGCTTCTATGTAGGTACCATATATATGTACATAGGCATAAATACACTAGGTATCTAATTATGTATGTACTCATGGTATTTCAGATACCAATGTAAGATAGGCGGTGCATCTTCCTTTCGGAAACGGAAACACTTCCCTTTTGGAAACAGAAATGAAAATTAAAAAGAAATTTTAACTAGTCAGCAACCTGTAACTACTTTATGTCCACACAAACGCATTTCGTTTTCCCTGCATATCTCAGGAAGTATTGAAGAATGCGTAAAATGCACTTTACTTACAGTACCTAGTGTATAATATGCATTTTACACAAAATATAATTGTGAGAAAGTGTTCTTTTACTCAACACTGAACACTATACAGTCATGCACTATTACCTATATACATTCTATCTAGGTATAATATGCATTTTACACAAAATATAATTGTGAGAAAGTGTTCTTTTACTCAACACTGAACACTATACAGTCATACACTATTACCTATATACATAAGTAGGTGCTTCTATGTACCATATATATGTATGTACATAGGCATAAATACACTAGATCAGGGTTGTCCAACCTTAGGGCACCCGAGGGCCGCAAGAGACCAAGGTAGAGAGTTGGCGGGCCGCAAAAAAGATACCAATGTAAGATAGGCTCACAGAGATACTGAACTAACACGTCTCCTTGATACCAAAGCAACAAAGTGTTGAAAACTTACATGCTGGCAACACTGTTTCAAAGCTTGCACCGTTGTAATTTACAACACTTGCAACGTTGTAATTTACAACACGATTGCCTGATATGGGTAACTTGCAAGTTGCAAGTACGCTGAGTTGTTTCCTATCTTCTCCTTGGTGAGGAGTTGTAAAGCTGGATACACACTTGCTCCTTGATTACTGTGAAATGAACTCTGATATTTTGTATTTATTTATATCAGAAATTATTTCTAATAGGCATCCAAAGGGCAGTGGATTTAATCTCATAGACACGAAAAGTCAGTAATGGGCCAGCTCGAGATTAGAATAAAATTCAGTTAACTGGTAGATCACAGAAGAAGGGCCAACCTTCGGGATTTGATAGAGAGTGTCTATCATATTCAAAAGTTTGGCGTTTCAGGCGCTATTAAGAGTCGCACGGCCACACTGCCAATGTGCGACGGGTCTAAAACTTCAAGAACTTCACACACGTACTCATACATTTCACTCTTGGTACATTTTTAACGCTTGCCTTTCCTTGACAACAGTGTGTAGCTGGCTTTAAGCAACAGTATAGTAGATTCAGCTGATGACGGATTGGTGAGTTAGAGGACAGAATAGAGGGGGAAAGAGGTGTTCAGTAGGATGAAGAGGAGAAGACTTGATAAGAAGGTTCATTAACACAGAAATAAGTCATCCACGAGAATTCACAGCAAGCAGGTTCAACAGGCTTGACGATTGGAGTGGTATTCTTGGTGCAGTGCAGACCATTTCTTACTTCTCTTGGGTCGGGATCTGGGATTTTCCACAATACTCAGAATACTCAACGCCAGTGACTCCCAAACATTGATTTGCGGCCCCCGAGAGGGCCGTGAAAGACTGCAGGACCCCGCGGATTCGCGGAAAATCGCAAAAAAATATACAGTAAAGGGGCCGCGGAGCATTCACAATTAAAGAAAAGGGGTTTGGGGTCCGCTGCTCTACGCAATTACAAACGACAGATGTCCAAAAGAACCTTTATAGTGAAATTTTACTCACACGAAATTTGAGAATTTAGGATCTATCTCAGCATATTTCAGGCTATTCTTCTTCAGCAAGAAGCCTTTTGTTCTTAAATGAAACAGCCTGACGAAGATTTCCCTTTTGTTCTATCTTGGCAACCGAAAAATGTTCTTTTAGGAAACAGTAATGACTAAAGATTCTTCTTCACACAGAATTTCATTTCAACAAACTTGCTAACAATTAAAACTATTAAAAAGTCTCTTAAGTTCAGGAAACTTGTACTCTTTACGGAGCATTAACAAGTGCATTAAGACATCATGGGGTAGGAAACATGGAGAGGCTTCTGAGAGAAAGTTTCGAGTTGCTTTTTTAGCACATTGTTTTCTGAGAAATTTATTTACAGATTTGACTGATATGTGGGTATGACTGATGGCTTAACATATTAGAAAGTAAAAATCGTATAGAAAGAAGAACTATTTTGCTGCCTTCTTGGGCTCGGGTGTAGAAAAAAATTAAAACTGGACTGCAAAGCAGGGTTTACAGTTATGTTGGAAATTTCAAGACAACAAATGTCAATGTTTCACATGGAAACTGTCGTCTCATTTCCACATTCAAGAATCATATTGTAATACAACATTAT
Source organism: Diaphorina citri (assembly GCF_000475195.1). Classification (NCBI taxonomy): domain Eukaryota; kingdom Metazoa; phylum Arthropoda; class Insecta; order Hemiptera; family Psyllidae; genus Diaphorina; species Diaphorina citri. Next base: position 14,079 of record NW_007379044.1, read on the forward strand.
GGTCCGATATTTCCAACATATTATTATGTAAGTGTGGACCCTTCTTAACATTCAACAGACTTTCAACATGACTACAAAAAAAGCTTCATACAAAACTCCAAGTTCATTTCGAAGAAAAAAGGAGTGAGCACATGGAGTGATTCTGACTTTAAAAAAGCTTTCAAAAAGTTTTCAAAATATTTAAAAAAAGAAAATTCCTCTTTCCTGCCTGGATCCAAACTGATCTTTTGATTTCGCTTTTATTTAGTTCAATACCAATGTCCATGATTTTGAGGTCATAGCTTGAGTTAGAGCCTTATTAGAACTCTTTTATTTTCAGAAACAGAGAACAGTGCCCCGTCTGATCCGTACTTATTTAAATGAGTTTAATCACACGAAACAGCCTTGTACTTCAACCTCGAACTAGAACAAACAAAGGCACCAACAACATAAACATTGGATTGTTATGTAAATCCGTTGAACAAAACACGGGCCTAGCACGCAGCCTTGAGGAATGCGTATGTTGAATGCCCACTCGGACTGTGGCATTGTGGAAAGGTCATCGCGTTAGTTTGTGACATCGAGAATGTTTCCGAGAGTAATCGACCTCCGCTCCGTTGGTTTGGTCAGCTGAAAGGGGGTTTGAGAGACTAAGAAGTTTTTGAGATCAAAGGCCTTTTGGAGGTTTCGGGAATAGAAAATTTGCATTACGATTGTACACATATGTACCTACCTACGGGGGTTTCCATTTTAACTCTTTGAAGGTAATTGTCAATTTCAGCATCAAAATTCCAATTCGAAACAGGCAAAAGTATGTGATCAGCTGATTAGGTATTGCTAAAGGTAAGCTCTGCCATCAAACCTCAATATTAATGTTTCTATTTTTCTGTTCCTCCAAATATTCCTATTTTTCTGCTCCTCCAAATATTTCTATTTTCTGTTCCTCCAAATAATACTATTAATTATCTGTTCCTCCAAATATTTCTATTTTCTGTTCCTTCAAATAATACTATTTATCTGTTCCTCCAAATGTTTCTATTTTTCTGTTCCTAAAAATATTCCTATTTTTCTGTTCCTCCAAATATTCCTATTTTTCTGTTCTCCGAAGAGGTAAATCCTTCTTGTATAAATATTTATCCAACCTAATCCATAGGGACGTTGGCGATATGCAATTTGTATTCAGAAGTGAAGCAGGATACATTCAAAACTTTAGCAGTAAAGGAGGGAATATTATTTGTTATTCAAAGGCCAAAAGCTAGAGGAAGAGAGAGCGTATGTTGAATGCCCACTCGGACTGTGGCATTGTGGAAAGGTCATCGCGTTAGTTTGTGACATCGAGAATGTTTTCGAGAGTAATTGACCTCCGCTCCGTTGATTTGGTCAGCTGAAAGGGGGTTTGAGAGTCTAAGAAGTCTTTGAGATTTTGAGATCAAAGGCTTTTTGGAGGTTTCGGGACTAGAAAGAAGAAAATTTGCATTCAAAATTCCAATTCGAAACAGGCAAAAGTATGTGATCAGCTGATTAGGTATTGCTAAAGGTAAGCTCTGCCATCAAACCTCAAACCCTTTGAGAGACTAGGAAGTCTTTGAGATCAAAGGCCTTTTGGAGGTTTCGGGATTAAAAAATTTGCATCACGATTGTACACATACCTACCTACGGGGGTTTCCATTTTAACTCTTTGAAAGTAATTGTCAATTTCAGCATCAAAATTCCAATTCGAAACAGGCAAAAGTATGTGATCAGCTGATTAGGTATTCCTAAAGGTAAACTCTACCATCAAACCTCAAACCCCAATATTGCACAAGTAGATCTTCTCGAAAACAACACTGAGTAAGTTGAAAAAAGTGCTCCATGTTTGCTGAGAACTAACAACACATGTAAGGAGAAGGAGTTAAGGACCTAACCCTCCCAATATTGCGCAAGTAGATCTTCTCGGAAACAACACTGAGTAAGTTGAAAAAAGTGCTCCATGTTTGCTGAGAACTAACAACACATGTAAGGAGAAGGAGTTAAGGACCTAACCCGTAACAAGGCACAATCACTTTCGTTTTTATTTGGCTTTAAAAGAATGATTTTTACGACTATTCCGCTAACACAAATAGGTAGTTAAGGCCTTTTCAAATGTAAATCACAGGGTAGGGTTATTGTAACAATAAAACCTAATTTAAATAATATAGATGTGTTTGCAGAGGTCAATAAGGGTCAATTAGAAGGTCGTTAAGTTGTGTGCTCCATTTGAAAAGAGATTTGGGGGAGAACCAGGACCCGGGAAGGATTTGAACTTTGGAAACTTCCTAAAGCGTGTATTATAGAACTCCGATGTTAAGAGTTTTCGTCAGTTTTTCAAACGTAAAGCTTTGAACAAGTCTCACGAAAAATAGAGCTCATGTTAGGGAAGTAAATGAATGTCAATATGCAGTGGTTGGGTGGAAGAGCTCCTCCAGGTAAACCCCGTGACAAGTAAGAAAATAAATTCAACTAAAAACTGAAAGCAACCAAAGTCTGTTCTATGTTCACCACAAAATAAATGTTTACAAATCAGGCTATAGAAGAGTTCCTAAGACTAGTATTGGTGTTTTATGTTCTAGAAATCTAGGATGTGACGACAGAAATGGGTTCAAAATCTAAATATAGGCCGTCCAAGATGGCCGCCCTCGTGGTTTCCTTCTGTCAGCACTATTTTAAGAGTTTTCGTCAGTTTTTCAAACGTAAAGCTTTGAACAAGTCTCACGAAAAATAGAGCTCATGTTAGGGAAAAGAGTTTTCGTCAGTTTTTCAGACTTAAAGCTTTGAACAAGTCTCACAAAAAATAAAGCTCATGTTAGGGAAGTAAATGAATGTCAATATGCAGTGTTTGGGCGGAAGAGCTAGTAGTTGAGTGAAAGAGCTCCTCCAGGTAACACAAGTAAGAAGTAAGAAAATAAATTCAACTAAAAACTGAAAGCAACCAAAGTCTGTTCAGTGTTCACCACAAAATAAATGTTTACAAATCAGGCTATAGGAGAGTTCCTAAGACTATAGTATTGGTACCTATTTTATGTTCCTTCTAGAAATCTAGGATGTGACGACAGAAATGGGTTCGAAATCTAAATATAGGCCGTCCAAGATGGCCGCCCTCGTGGTTTCCTTCTGTCAGCACTATTCTCGAATTTCAACTTCATTAAAAGGATTCAGGATTTTAGCATCCCCCTGTTTTGTTTATGAGTAGTTTTGACTTTTTTGGTATTCATCAGGGATTTTGTCATCTCCACCAGTAATAGGGTCAACATACTCAATATTATAAGTTGCTGTTTTCTCCACAAAATAGATATTTGTAGGAAAAAGTTATGTAGACCCGGAGCCACACTTTCAGTTGCGCCACTGGAAATTCAATATTGACTTACACTAAAAAACTTATTATAAGTTGCTGTTTTCTCCACAAAATAGATTATTTGTAGGAAAAAGTTATGTAGACCCGGAGCCACACTTTCAGTTGCGCCACTGGAAATTCAATATTGACTTACACTAAAAAACTTATAACACTGTTATGACTACTTTCACGTCTTAGAATATGACTTATAAACTACTGGATAAATCTATTTACACTCCTAGTTGAAGTCTATTGTCATTATTTGCTGTTTTATAAGTTTTATTGTTTGCCAGGGGTTTTACATTAATTAAGGATTTGAACTTTGGAAACTTCCTAAAGCGTGTATTATAGAACTCCGATGTTAAGAGTTTTCGTCAGTTTTTCAAACGTAAAGCTTTGAACAAGTCTCACGAAAAATAGAGCTCATGTTAGGGAAGTAAATGAATGTCAATATGCAGTGGTTGGGTGGAAGATCTAGTAGTTGAGTGAAAGAGCTCCTCCAGGTATACCCCGTGACAAGTGAGAAAATAAATTCAACTAAAAACTGAAAGCAACCAAAGTCTGTTCAGTGATCACCACAAAATAAATGTTTACAAATCAGGCTATAGAAGAGTTCCTAAGACTAGTATTGGTAGATTGGTACCTATTTTATGTTCTAGAAATTTAGGATGTGACGACAGAAATGGGTTCAAAATCTAAATATAGGCCGTCCAAGATGGCCGCCCTCGTGGTTTCCTTCTGTCAGCACTATTCTCGAATTTCAACTTCATTAAAAGGATCCGAAAGGGGGGCCGAAAATTTAATGTCCCAAAAAATCCCAGATGTAATCTAACACGACAGAAAATTAATTTTTATTGTGAAAGAATAGAAATATCAAAAATTCGTTTTGAAACCAATCTTTTTCTTCTGTTTCTTGTTTCTTTTAGCTTGGAAGATTATTTTCGACTCAATTATAAATTTGGAACCATTTTTACGACTTTTTCATAAATATTTTTTTCTTCGTTTTCTGTGTTTTAATTAAATTTATTCTCTCTATACATCATTAATTTCGTTCGTTGGTTCTGTAGGCACATAAATTATGAAAGAGGAAGGAGGGGCCGCTCCGTGGGTTTGTGGAGGTCTCCCTCTGAAAAAGAAACTAGTCTTGTGGGTTAACGTTCTGAGGAGGGAACACTATAATAGCTATACCTACGAACAATTTTGAATCAATTGAAAAATCTGTTCCAACAATTGGGGTTTTATCTATACTAACTTACCTACTTATTTTCATTTACTAGCAATGAATGATCTGCAGAGACCTCGCAAAGACAGGAAAAAAACCTCTCTTGGAGTCCCACAAGGTGCAACGGGATGGAAACCCCGATTAGAAAGTTTCCTTGATCAGTTGAACACATTGTCAAGGGGGAAAAACATAATTAAGGTGATAAGTTAAATTATTCCAGGGGACTTTAAAAGGATAATCCGAAAATACCATCCATCCATCCAATGTATTCAAAATGGCCGCGACCGAACACAAGTCAAATAATTTTCAACACATTGCTTCATTTTATCTCAAAATGTCTTCGGCAGATGTAGAAGACAATTTAATCTTTGTCAAATCTCTAGAGAAAACTACATTAATTACTTTAGACAGGAATACCAGCATCTCCATCATAATCTAGAATTGGAATACCATCTTCATCACATCTTAATAATCTGGGAATCTTCAAACGCGGAATGCTTCCTTTGAAGTCTCCTCAATTTTTGACTTAATTTGTGTTAGATCAAAATGTCTTTTAATAAAGTGTCTTTTCAATTTTATGTCTGCAGCCAGATGTCAGCTCATTTCCGCCCCTAGAATGGTACCACCTTCTCCTGGTGCTTCCTGTAGCGGGGTAACCAAAGTCTCCAAAAATAAAATTCAGTGTTATTGGGTACTGCATATTAAAAATATTGCAACTAAAACTTGTTCATTTTGAAAACCTTTAAGTTATATCCACACCATGGCTTTCTTTGACTTCATAATACGAACGAACAAAATAACTTTTTTTAGTTTTTTAAAACTTACCAATAGGTAAATTATCTTCTTTGTTTCTTTTGATTTCAGGCCAAGCAACCAGTATTGAACCAGCAAGTCTGTGTCCTGGAATCAGGAAATTGGGGAAAATGATCAATGAAACGAAATTTTGTGGAATTATGGAATCATTTTGAGCGAGATTCAAAAGTTTTCCATCAATGAAATCTCCTAATAGTTATTAGTTAATTTCACCATACCGCGGATTCTAAATTGATTGGCCATTAGGTTGAAGCCATGACTCCCATGAAAGTGATGAAAGCAATTTGAGACTATTTCAACAATGTCCTCTCTCTAAACTGTAATTTTACAGTTTACAACACCATAATTCAGGGCACCATTATGTAATCTGTAAAAGCATATTCATGGTGCGAGTAATCTGTGAAGATTTCTGGTTCTCATCATCAGGACAACTCCACAATCTCTACGTATAGAGTAATTATTCTTGAGATTCTCTCGAGAGAGTTTTTTTTTTTTTATATAAAAGAGAGAGAGAGAGAGAGAGAGAGAGAGAGAGAGAGAGAGAGAGAGAGAATGCCTGGTGACATTTTAAAATAAAATATTGTTGTATCCAATCCAAGATGGCGACAGCGGCGTTCTCAATATATTATTTAAATAAGGTATATTATACCTATTGTATATTTTTACATTTTTTGAATTTATTTAAATTTATTTTTCAACAGGAATGCTCCGTGTTGCTCTAATGAGCAATGGAATCGAGATGAAACATCTTGAAGTTGTTCTAGTTGTGTTTTAAACCTTGCGCATTTCTTTCTCAATCCGGAGTTAGAAAATTGAGCTTAACTCGGCCGTTCACAAAAGCCCATCCTGAGGCTTATGTGTAGGGGCAAACAGCCCTAAAAGTTTTAACCCAACTTTTAGGGCTTAGGTATACGAATCTCTAGGGTCTAGGGAATTGAAATGTTCAACATTAAGGTGGTTTGTGCCGTATATTTTCACCTGCTTTGGCGCTGAGGACTTAAGTATGGATCTGTATCAATTCTATGAATGGACGTGGTTGGTATAGCTGCGGATGGATTACCAGTTACCATTATTACCACCTAGAATTCTAGGCGATTCGGATCTGAAGTGGACTTGGGATCTGAAGTTACGTCGAGGTGTATCAAGTGAGGAACAATACAATCAATACATACGTACTGTGGCAAAAGAATTCCTGTGCTTTTCTGTATACGTATTCTGTATTCCTTACATATTCTGTACACGAGTGGATAGATATCTGATGATGTTGGGACCGAGATAGAAGTTAGAGCTCCAGAGTATCCTAATGCCTAATCAGAATGCCGACATCATGTTTCATGAAATTTCAGAGGAGAAAAAAGAAGACAAACTGAAATGAAGAAGAAGATGAAGAGGAAGAAGAAGAAGAAGTGGATGAAGATGAAGAAGGTTTTTATGGCTTTTAATTTTATGGAATTAGTTTTTTTCTCTTTTCTCCCCACTAGGGGATTTTTTTGCCTCTTCCCTTTTATATCCTTCCCTGCATGAAAAATTTAAAACCCTCAAGTTTTTAAAACCCATCTTAAGTTTTAAAAGCCTTCTCAGGTTTCAAACTTCTTGCACACACCCGTTTTAAAATTTCAAATGTCAAGGAGGCTTTTTCAAAAGGATCTCCTGCCATGTTAGTTTGATGATTTAGCAGCGTGTCTTTTGAGACTTTGAGTGCTCCTGGGGGTTTTGTTCACTCAAAAATTCTGTTAAGGCGCTATTGAAAATTCTGTTACAATGAGGCAACATCATGAAGTATTCTGCAGTGAAGCTTGCTTCAAGACAACATGTAGAATGTTCCAAGACCATATCACTCCAATGATGCCAATGCAAAATCTTTGAAGCATGTTGCATGTTGCCTTATGTTAATCGACAATTGAGATGCTTCATTGTAGCATGCTATTGAATGTTGATTGTTGTCTCAGCTTAATAAATTAGGCCTATAGGATTTCGAATTTTGAAGAAGTGTAAAATATGTACCTATAGGTGTTAAAGAATTACCCAAGTGCCCACCTCAGGTTCATTTGGCGTTTACTGATTAAAAAAAAAAAAAAAAAATCCCCCCACGGATATTGGCTCACTTCATTTCTAGTTTTTTTTCCTCTTTCCAAAATTCAATCGGCATTGAAGAGGATAGCATAACAAAATTTCCAAACTTTTGTATATTTTGTGTCGTCCAAATGCAACAAGTTTTTAATTTCGAAGAATTTTTATTGATTTCTTCTCCGTTAGACATTTTATCCCGGATTCCATACTCGGATGCTACTACCAGAATGAGGGGAAAAAACAGATTACCTACCTAATCATTTATAATTTATTTCGAAATTACCAACAGAAGTATTGGAAATTCTTTACTTCCAACATCATTATTACCTATTAGGTTTTCTGTATTTGGTATTTTAATGAGGCATAAATGATGACCAAACATACAGCATACAGGATGCTGAGGTACACCATAATTTGTACATTACTCCTCTTGTTCGGGTTGAAGGTTCGAATCCCAGCCAAGGCATAAAATTTATTTTTAGGACTACATTGATCACTTTAAAAGGGCTTTCTCCTATCCTGCCTTTCTCTCTTCGATTTCGGGACTATACCTTAATCCCTAAGATCTCCGTTGTTACAGTTCCCTCTATGTTTTTTTTTCCTACATTTTCTAATTTATTGAGGAGATCCAATATCCAATGGTTCCTTTGTCTAATTCTTTCTCTCTTTCTGCCACGCTCCTCTTCTTCACTCTCTCTTCCCTCACTTCCACTTCCTTTCCTTTTCTCCCTCCCTCTCTTCCAAACGCACTCCCTCTTTCTCTCTCTTATTCCTCTTTTTCACCCCTCCCTCTGAAGTACCTACACATATGTAATTCAAAAGCTTTTGACAATTTTATTTATAACCCTCGTACCTAGAAATTGAACTCCACCCAAACCCACAACCCTCTCTCCAAGCTTCATGAAATATGTAGAAAATATGGCAATATGGCAACTGAGTTATGGCACACACATTGGAAACAGAGTTTGCTTTTGAAATAACTTCCAGGGCCGTCGCCGGTTGGCCGGCCACAGGGGGGCTCCATAGGTCCCATCTTCTCAGGACCCCGGATCTCCCGGAAGGCCCAGAACTTTCAGTCCTGCAGCAAAAGAAGGAAAAAGTTCGAGTATCTACCTGTTATTCTTGCTTTTTAAACAATGCTTTCTCATTATTTTAATAATAGAAAGATTAGAAAGTAAAAAAAAAAAAAAAAAAAAAAAAATGGGTTCGAAGTCCAGTTGGAAAATAAAAGTTTGTCCTAATTTCCTGGTTGCCAAATATACGTACAACAACCCCCCCTTTCCCCCTACAAAAAAAGTTAAATATTTATCAGGAATTTTGGTGTCTCCACTAATGCCAAAGAAATTCAATATTTTATAAGAATCTTTCAGCATCTCCACTATTTTGTTCATCAGGAGTTTTGACATCTCCACCAATTCTACAGAAATTGAAATTGGAGTTTTGACATCTCCACCAATCCTAAAGATATTGAAATGGTACGAAATTTAAAGTTCACTAGGAGTTTTAACATCTAAAGGGATTATTACAATATCTGAGTAAAGATACCCATTATTTATTGATTCAGTTTCTTTAAAACTTGCCTGACCCCGCAGCAGCATTAATATGATTTTAATGCACACTTTTCAATACATTAAAATCAAGGGAAAAAGTATTATTATACGTTTTATCACTGTTTATCTTCTTCTTTTTTCGGTTTAGGATTTGATGGGGGTTCGACCAAAGTTAATGTCTTAATTTGTGGGTGTTCATTAACCAAAAATGGTAATTGGTAGCCCTGACTATTCAGAACTGGTTAATAATGACTATAATGGAAATATTATTATCACTAGTATGTAGATACCTATTTTAATGTATCATATAAGATGCCCATTTTAATGGATCATCTTTGTATATTCTTTTAGATATAAGATATATCATTAACTATAATGTTCGAATGAAAATAAAGAGTTGTAGCTTGTAGCAGTGAGGTAATACTATTCTAATATTATTGTGGTCAAATGCTCAACCAATATGTTGGAGATAAAATTCCATACCTTGGCTGGAATTGAACCCACGCCGTCCTGACTACCAGGTGAGCGTTAAACTGAAAATCTCATGGAAAAAAATATAGAAGAGGGTTTTAATATTGAAAGATATTATATGTAGACATGTTTTATACAAGAATAGTCACTTCAACTTTTATACAAGAACTTACCTAGGTATAAGTTTTTATTCCAATGCTCAACACCTTAACCATTACTTAAGCTTACTTTATAAATGGTTAAGGATGAAATAAGACTCAAGATGATGTTTTTTTTTTCTTTTTCTTCCAACTTGAGAAGAAATAAAAAAAGACAAGATTAGAATGTCCTGAGATGTTTAGATATACATATTACATGTTCTGTGTGACATTAATTAGAAGAATTTTAAATTGAAATCAAAATCCGTTCATGTAAAATCTGAGAAACCCTCCCTCTTTTATAGCAGTCATTATCATAAAGCAAAGATTTAAACCAGAAGCCTGATGCCATAAACCTCACGTCATAAACACTCCCGGGGAAGAAAACATCTTGGAAAATAAATTCTTAGGAAACCACAGGAAAGAGGAATTTTCTTTTTTTAAATATTTTGAAAACTTTTTGAAAGCTTTTTTAAAGTCAGAATCACTCCATGTGCTCACTCCTTTTTTCTTCGAAATGAACTTGGAGTTTTGTATGAAGCTTTTGATTTTCTTTTTTTTTAAAAATATTTTGAAAACTTTTGAAAGCTTTTTTAAAGTCAGAATCACTCCATGTGCTCACTCCTTTTTTCTTCGAAATGAACTTGGAGTTTTGTATGAAGCTTTTTTTGTAGTCACGTTAAAAGTCTGTTGAATGTTAAGAAGGGTCCAGACTTACATAATAATAAATGTTGGAAATATCGGACCATAATGTTGTATTACAATATGATTCTTGAATGTGGAAATGAGACGACAGTTTCCATGTGAAACATTGACATTTGTTGTCTTGAAATTTCCAACATAACTGTAAACCCTGCTTTGCAGTCCAGTTTTAATTTTTTTCTACACCCGAGCCCAAGAAGGCAGCAAAATAGTTCTTCTTTCTATACGATTTTTACTTTCTAATATGTTAAGCCATCAGTCATACCCACATATCAGTCAAATCTGTAAATAAATTTCTCAGAAAACAATGTGCTAAAAAAGCAACTCGAAACTTTCTCTCAGAAGCCTCTCCATGTTTCCTACCCCATGATGTCTTAATGCACTTGTTAATGCTCCGTAAAGAGTACAAGTTTCCTGAACTTAAGAGACTTTTTAATAGTTTTAATTGTTAGCAAGTTTGTTGAAATGAAATTCTGTGTGAAGAAGAATCTTTAGTCATTACTGTTTCCTAAAAGAACATTTTTCGGTTGCCAAGATAGAACAAAAGGGAAATCTTCGTCAGGCTGTTTCATTTAAGAACAAAAGGCTTCTTGCTGAAGAAGAATAGCCTGAAATATGCTGAGATAGATCCTAAATTCTCAAATTTCGTGTGAGTAAAATTTCACTATAAAGGTTCTTTTGGACATCTGTCGTTTGTAATTGCGTAGAGCAGCGGACCCCAAACCCCTTTTCTTTAATTGTGAATGCTCCGCGGCCCCTTTACTGTATATTTTTTTGCGATTTTCCGCGAATCCGCGGGGTCCTGCAGTCTTTCACGGCCCTCTCGGGGGCCGCAAATCAATGTTTGGGAGTCACTGGCGTTGAGTATTCTGAGTATTGTGGAAAATCCCAGATCCCGACCCAAGAGAAGTAAGAAATGGTCTGCACTGCACCAAGAATACCACTCCAATCGTCAAGCCTGTTGAACCTGCTTGCTGTGAATTCTCGTGGATGACTTATTTCTGTGTTAATGAACCTTCTTATCAAGTCTTCTCCTCTTCATCCTACTAAACACCTCTTTCCCCCTCTATTCTGTCCTCTATCTCACCAATCCGTCATCAGCTGAATCCACTATACTGTTGCTTAAAGCCAGCTACACACTGTTGTCAAGGAAAGACAAGCGTTAAAAATGTACCAATAGTGACGTTCTTCAAGTTTTAGGCATGTCGCACATTGGCAGCGTCAGTCGTGCGACTCCTAATAGTATGTAGGCGCCTGAAACGCCAAACTTTTGAATATGATAGACACTCTACATCAAATCCCGAAGGTTGGCCCTTCTTCTGTGATCTACCAGTTAACTGAATTTTATTCTAATCTCGAGCTGACCCATTACTGACTTTTCGTGTCTATGAGGTTAAATCCATTGCCCTTTGGATGCCTAGAAATAATTTCTGATATAAATGAATACAAAATATCAGAGATCATTTCACAGTAATCAAGGAGCAAGTCTTGCTGGTTCAATACTGGTTGCTTGGCCTGAAATCAAAAGAAACAAAGAAGATAATTACCTATTAGTAAGTTTTTAAAAAACTATAACACTGAATTTTATTTTTGGAGACTTTGGTTACCCCGCTACAGGAAGCACCAGGAGAAGGTGGTACCATTCTAGGGGCGGAAATGAGCTGACATCTGGCTGCAGACATAAAATTGAAAAGACACCCTATTAAAAGACATTTTGATCTAACACAAATGAAGTCAAAAATTGAGGAGACTTCAAAGGAAGCATTCCGCGTTTGAAGATTTCCAGATTATTAAGATGTGATGAAGATGGTATTCCGATTTCCAGATTATGATGGAGATGCTGGTATTCCTGTCTAAAGTAATTAATGCAGTTGTCTCTAGAGATTTGACAAAGATTAAATTGTCTTCTACATCTGCCAAAGACATTGTGAGATAAAATTATATTTGGCTTGTGTTCGGTCGCGGCCATTTTGAATACATTGGATGGATGGATGGATGGATGGATGGTATTTTCGGATTATCCTTTTAAAGTCCCCTTGAACAATTTAACTTATCACCTTAATTATGTTTTCCCCCCTTGACAATGTGTTCAACTGATCAAGGAAACTTTCTAATCGGGGTTTCCGTCCTGTTGCACCTTGTGGGACTCCAAGAGAGGTTTTTTTTCCTGTCTTTGGGAGGTCTCTGCAGATCATTCATTGCTAGTAAATGAAAATAAGTAAGTTAGTATAGATAAAACCCCAATTGTTGGAACAGATTTTTCTTCAATTGATTCAAAATTGTTCGTAGGTATAGCTATTATGATGAGTTCAGATGTTCCCTCCTCAGAACGTTAACCCACAAGACTAGTTTCTTTTTCAGAGGGAGACCTCCACAAACCCACGGAGCGGCCCCTCCTTCCTTTTTATAGGGGAGAACAGCTGATGGAAGACCTATTGAAGTATTCAAGCTACACATTAAAAAAATAAAAACTGGTGATTTAAATTCAAATTGATATAGATTTTTTTTTTTTTAATGAAAATTTAAAGCTTATCCTAAAGGCTAAATTTCAACTGTACCTAAGTACTTACCATCAGGTGATACAGATCTTTTTTTACTAGATATATGTAGGTATTGGATTGTACAAATGAAATATCCCAAAAGCTTTTTATTTTTTTTTTCTATTCTTTCTTTTTCAAATCATTTTCCCTTATCAAAAGCTTTCACCGGATTTCGTCTGGACATCTCCGGGGGCTGGGCGCCATTTTCCAACTCAGTGGGCACAAAAATTGTTTAATCTACCGCATTATAATTCCCGTCCCTCAGGCCTTTGAAAAAAAAAAGAAAAAAACTCGGGCGATGTCATTAGTCAACTTTCATTTGGGTGAGGGGAAAGCGTAGGAAAAATAAATAAATTTCCCTTCAAACAAAAGGAAAATTTTCGTGCGGCGCGTGAGAGAGGGAGGGGGGAGATGGCATTTCCCTCCGCCAAAGTCGTAAAAAAAAATTTCGAAAGTTTTTTAAGGTCTTGATTACTTTGATATTTTAGATCATTACTGGGACATTTTTGATCATTAAAATCATGAATATTTTCGATTCAAATGAGGCTTGTCGAGACTCGATCTAACGGGACATTAATAAAACATTTGTTAATTAGGATGAAATGATTGGAAATTAATGTGATTAAGCGGGTAGCCTGTCTTCAAGTGAAACCCCCCTCACTAAAGAGGCCTTGGCAGAGTTATACAATGACTTTGAAACCCCTAGAGAAAAAGTTCGACTCAAATTCTGAAAAGCCGCCAAAGGTCGTCATGGCAATAAAAAAAGCACACAGCCCAGGAAAAGTAGAGAGGGAAGGCAACTTTCATTTGGGTGGGGGAAAGCGTAGGAAAAATAAATAAATTTCCCTTCAAACAAAAGGGAAAATTTTCGTGCGGCGCGTGAGTGAGAGAGGGAGGAGGGAGATGGCATTTCCCTCCGCCAAAGTCGTAAAAAAAATTCTCGAAAGTTTAATGGGGGCAGCTCGTGACCTGGTTTAGGGAATCATTCAAATGTCAGTGTCAGTTAGTTTGCGGTGAGGTCTGGTTTGGGGAGTTCAGCATCAGGGCCGGATTACCCACAAGGCAGAATGGCAGACTGCCATGGGCCCCGCGCTTTTGGGGCCCCGCGCCTTTGAAACTGCCCCGGGCCCCGCGGGGGGCTAATCCGGCCCTGTTCAGCATTTAGGTATATCAGCTTGCGATTGTGACGATAGCACGTTGAAGGCAGCAGTTCCTAATTCCTAATCGATCATTGAAGTTATCCGAATGGGTGACCATCTAGGTGTAATCGTGTGCTGCTAGTTTTCCTTCCCTCATTCAGGGTGGATGAGGTTAATGTGATTATTCAAATGTCAGTGTCAGTTAGTTTGCGGTGAGGTCTGGTTTAGGGAGTTCAAAATTTAGGTATATCAGCTTGCGATTGTGACGATAGCACGTTGAAGGCACCAGTTCCTAATTCCTAATCGATCATTGAAGTTATCCGAATGGGTGACCATTTAGGTGTAATCGTGTGCTGCTAGTTTTCCTTCCCTCATTCAGGGTGGATGAGGTTAATGTTATTAAGCGGGTAGCCTGTCTCCAAGTGAAACCCCCCTCACTAAAGAGGCCTTGGCAGAGTTATACAATGACTTTGAAACCCCTAGAGAAAAAGTTCGACTCAAATTCTGAAAAGCCGCCAAAGGTCGTCATGGCAATAAAAAAAGCACACAGCCCAGGAAAAGTAGAGAGGGAAGGACTCATTGTTAACATTTCCAAAGTTTTGTTGACATCTACATCAAATACATTAACATTTCGGCTATCAGGGAACCCTCCCTCCATCATTATCAACAACAACAACAACAACAACAACAACAACAACAACAACAACAACAACAACAACAACAACAACAACAACAACTTAGTCTAGTAGCAAAGATGCTCGCCTGGTAAACGGAAAGGCGGGTTTTATCTTTATCTCAGTTAATTAAGGTATGAAATTTTGTCAATTGGTATGAAATTTTGTCATCAATTAATATTTATGAGGACATGATTAGCCCACAGTTGCCCAAAGCAATCACTCCAGAACTCCCACTCTGATTGAGAGGTTGATGAAAAACGCCCGACCCCGTCCCGTGAAAAGGCGAAGAAAAAGAAGAAGAATTAGCAAAATGGTAAAACTCTTGATTGCCTTGCAGAAGGTCCCGGATTTGATATCCACCATGGAGAAAAAATTGTACTCGTTCATAGATTGCAGATATTTCAACGGGTTTCTTTCTGTTGTTCTCGCGTTGATCCAGCATGTAAATGGGAAACATTGTGTCTCACCCATCTGAGAGGGATACTATACAGAATGGGCGAAATAACTTTTTTCAGTTTTTTAAAAACTTACCAATAGGTAATTATCTTCTTTGTTTCTTTTGATTTCAGGCCAAGAAACCAGTATTGAACCAGCAAGTCTGTGTCCTGGAATCAGGAAATCGGGGAAAATGTTCAATGAAACAAAAATTTGTGGAATTATGGAATCATTTTGAGCAAGATTCAAAAGTTTTCCATCAATGAAATCTCCTAATAGTTATTAGTTAATGTCACCATACGCGGATTCTAAATTGGAGATTCAAAAGTTTTCCATCAATGAAATCTCCTAATAGTTATTAGTTAATTTCACCATACGCGGATTCTAAATTGGCCATTAGGTTGAAGCCATGACTCCCATGAAAGTGATGAAAGCAATTTGAATATTTCAACAATGTCCTCTCTTCTGAAAGGTTTACAGTTTACAACTTTACACCATGAATTCAGGAGTTGAAAGTGATGAAAGCAATTTGAATATTTCAACAATGTCCTCTCTTCTGAAAGGTTTACAGTTTACAACTTTACACCATGAATTCAGGCACCATTATGTAATTCTGTAAAAGCATATTCATGGTGCGAGTAATCTGTGAAGATTTCTGTTCTCATCATCAGGACAACTCCACAATCTCTACATATAGAGACTATCTTGAGATTCTCGAGAACTTCTTAGTCGTTATTTATGAGAGAGAGAGAGAGAGATGCCTGGTGACATTTTAAAATAAAATATTGTTGTATCCAATCCAAGATGGCGACAGCGGCGTTCTCAATATATTATTTAAATAAGGTATATTATACCTATTGTATATTTTTACATTTTTTGAATTTATTTAAATTTATTTTTCAACAGGAATGCTCCGTGTTGCTCTAATGAGCAATGGAATCGAGATGAAACATCTTGAAGTTGTTCTAGTTGTGTTTTAAACCTTGCGCATTTCTTTCTCAATCCGGAGTTAGAAAATTGAGCTTAACTCGGCCGTTCACAAAAGCCCATCCTGAGGCTTATGTGTAGGGGCAAACAGCCCTAAAAGTTTTAACCCAACTTTTAGGGCTTAGGTATACGAATCTCTAGGGTCTAGGGAATTGAAATGTTCAACATTAAGGTGGTTTGTGCCGTATATTTTCACCTGCTTTGGCGCTGAGGACTTAAGTATGGATCTGTATCAATTCTGTGAATGGACGTGGTTGGTATAGCCGCAGATGGATTACCAGTTACCATTATTACCACCTAGAATTCTAGGCGATTCGGATCTGAAGTTACGTGGAGGTGTATCAAGTGAGGAACAATACATACGTACTGTGGCAAAAAAATTCCTGTGCTTTTCTGTATACGTATTCTGTATTCCTTACATATTCTGTATACGAGTGGATAGATATCTGATGATGTTGGGACCGAGATAGAAGTTAGAGCTCCAGAGTATCCTAATGCCTAATCAGTATGCCGACATCATGTTTCATGAAATTTCAGAGGAGAAAAAAGAAGACAAACTGAAATGAAGAAGAAGAAGATGAAGAGGAAGAAGAAGAAGAAGAAGAAGTGGATGAAGATGAAGAAGGTTTTTATGGCTTTTAATTTTATGGAATTAGTTTTTTTCTCTTTTCTCTCTCTCTCTCTCTCTCTCTCTCTCTCTCTCTCTCATTTGCCTCTTTCTGTATTCCTATACATTACATCTCTTTTTTTTCTGAGTTTCAATTTAAAATTCTTCTAATTAATGTCACACAGAACATGTAATATGTATATCTAAACATCTCAGGACATTCTAATCTTGTCTTTTTTTATTTCTTGCAACAACAAAAGCCTTGTTGGTTTTAATTAAGTTAGGAGTTTTTTTTCTTTTTTTTTTAGGTTGGTCGCCATTTTTATTGTTTTTTATATTATTATTCCCATTGTATTTCGGTATGGAACATAGGGAAATAGATGGAATTTAGGGACTATGTAGGGGCATTGTTTGAATTCCTTTACTGGGGAGCTCTAGGGAGTTAGCACCTAATTCCGTCAGCAGCTTTGTCCACCATACAATCTCCACGTTTTTAATTTTTATGCTTTTGAAATTCCTATTTCAGAACTGGCTCATTTATCACGAGTAGCATGCAGGCCTATCACGCAAGAAGTTCAGGTTCGATCCCCTGCTAAGTTGATTTTTTTTAGGCTCTAAGTTTTTTCCTTTCTTTCGAGTTGCTTGGGTGGGGTTATAAGTGAATTGATACACAATTCTATGTAAATGATTGATCATAATACCTCTTGAGTCATAGAAATATTGATCTAAATCTCTCAAAGAGGCAAGTCAAAACATCTCAAACCCTAATCTTTGAGCTTATTCTGACACTTAGCTCTCTTCTTTTTACCAGAATATGAAAAGATATTTAGGAAGATTAAAGATATAGTTTCTTTATTATCTACTTAAGCCCAAAGGCTATCGTAATTAGGGAACCGTAAAAAAGGCTGAAAAAAAAAAGAAAAAAAAAGGATATTATATTCCCAGTTTTTATATTTTTGCAGATAAGATTAAAAAAAGTCGGGGGGACTTTTATGTCCCCCTCCCATTTTCCTGATCCTCTTTGTTGATAACGCAATTATGCTCGTTCTTTTTGGACTCAGAAAAACTCCACCCTTTTCAAAAAGGGAAAAAAGCTTAAATAATGGAAAATGCCCTGAGTGGAAAGAGGGATTTTTTTTCTTTTGCAATTATTCCCTTTTTTTCTCTATTTTTCTTTTTTTTTATCTTTCCTTCCCTCTTTTTTTTAAAAAACTCATCACCATTATTTAAACGAAAATGTCTGGAACTAATTCGGGATCTGACAGTTCCCTCTTCTCTCTCTCTTTCCCTCTCTCTCTCTCTCTCTCTCTCTCTCTCACTCACTCACTCACTCTCTCTCTTTGTATTTTAAGGGCGTATGGTTATTTTCAAAATGTCTTTCATCCACCCCCGGTTTTAGGTTGGGAGTCTCTCTCTCTTTGTATTTTAAGGGCGTATGGTTATTTTCAAAATGTCTTTCATCCACCCCCGGTTTTAGGTTGGGAGGGCATAAAAAACGAGAAGATCAAATTATCCCCAAAATAAAGAGAAGCAGACTTGGTCGACTGGAGAAATCGCACAATTTTTTAGACAGTTCCAAAGGTCCACAATTCTTTCAAAAGTGAGCCAATATCCTTGAGGGGATTTTTTTTTTTTTTAATCAGTAAACGCCAAATGAACCTGAGGTGGGCACTTGGGTAATTCTTTAACACCTAGGTACCTACATATTTCACACTTCTTCAAAATTCGAATTCCCATAGGCCTAATTTATTAAGCTGAGACAACAATCAACATTCAATAGCATGCTACAATGAAGCATCTCAACTGTCGATTAACATCAGGCAACATGCAACATGCTTCAAAGATTTTGCATTGGAATCATTGGAGTGATATGGTCTTGGAACATTCTACATGTTGTCTTGAAGCACTAGACAGTTCCAAAGGTCCACAATTCTTTCAAAAGTGAGCCAATATCCTTGAGGGGATTTTTTTTTTTTTTAAATCAGTAAACGCCAAATGAACCTGAGGTGGGCACTTGGGTAATTCTTTAACACCTAGGTACATATTTCACACTTCTTCAAAATTCGAAATCCTAATGGCATAATTTATTAAGCTGATACAACAATCAACATTCAATAGCATGCTACAATGAAGCATCTCAATCGTCGATTAACATAAGGCAACATGCAACATGCTTCAAAGATTTTGCATTGGAATCATTGGAGTGATATGGTCTTGGAACATTCTACATGTTGTCTTGAAGCATAGTTTCAATTTCTTTAGAATTGGTGGAGATGTCAAAACTCCTGATGAACAAAATAGTGGAGATGCTGAAAGGTTCTGATAAAATATTGAATTTCTTTGGCATTAGTGGAGACACCAAAATTCCTGATAAATATTTAACTTTTTTGTAGGGGGAAAGGGGGGGTTGTTGTACGTATATTTGGCAACCAGGAAATTCGGACAAACTTTTATTTTCCAACTGGACTTCGAAGTTCGAACCCACCGCCTCCAACTCGAGAGTCACTTAGCCCCAGATTTAGCCCCTTGACCCCAGAGTTAGGCCTTCTGAATCCGATCCTGCCCCAATATTTCACAAGTAGATCTTCTCGAAAACAACATTGAGTAAGTTGAAAAAAGTGCTCCATGTTTGCTGAGAACTAACAACACATGTAAGGAGAAGGAGTTAAGGACCTAACCCGTAACAAGGTCCGATCCTGGCTGAACTAATGTATTTTATGTTAATATTATGGGAGAGTAATTATTTTATGGGAGTTCATAAAATACTTATGGCTTCATACCTCTAATATTTATAACTAGGCAAGTGCTCATACGGATTCTAGTTGCCACTAGGTAGCAACTCAGTGGTGTAGTTTCATATCCAGCCTTGTAAACTCTAGGTCGTGGGTTTGATTTCACCCCAGGGCGAACTTTACCCCAAACAGATAATGTTCGTTCTCGGATTCTCGGAAGGGCTGATTTTCTCCTATCCTGGCCTCCTTGATTTCGGGACTATAAGACCCCTGTTGTATTACAGTTTCCACTATCAATCTCCTTCATTATTATTTATTTATTTTAATAGCAACAAAAATAAATTAATATCTCCCTGTTTGGTTATGAGTAGTTTTGACTTTTTTGGTATTCATCAGGGATTTTGTCATCTCCACCAATAATAGGGTCAACATACTCAATACCTATTATAAGTTGCTGTTTTCTCCACAAAATAGATATTTGTAGGAAAAAGTTATGTAGACCCGGAGCCACACTTCCAGTTGCGCCACTGGAAATTCAATATTGACTTATACTAAAAAACTTCTAACACTGTTATGACTACTTTCACGTCTTGGAATATGACTTATAAACTACTGGGTAAATCTATTTACACTCCTAGTTGAAGTCTATTGTCATTATTTGCTGTTTTATAAGTTTTATTGTTTGCCAGGGGTTTTACATTAATTGTTTCAGTTTTTAATGTGTCGTTAAAACTGGTGTTATGATACTCGATGTTTCTGTGCTGTTGTGCTTTACCGCTGTTTGGATTGCTGTGAATTGTTCGTGTTGTGGCTGAGCCGATGGGATGGCCTTTTCCTACTCATCAGGAAATTCAAGGTTCAGTTTTATAGGGTACATTAATTGTTTCAGTTTTTAATGTGTCGTTAAAACTGGTGTTATGATACTTGATGTTTCTGATGGTGTTGTGCCCTCACCGCTGTTTGGTGTTTTATCGATACTCGATTGCTGTGAATTGTTCGTGTTGTGGCTGAGCCGATGGGATGGCCTTTTCCTACTCATCAGGAAATTCAAGGTTCAGTTTTATAGGGGATTACTTTGATATTTTAGATCATTACTGGGACATTTTTGATCATTAAAAATCATGAATACCTACCTATTTTCGATTCAAATGAGGCTTGTCGAGACTCGATCTAACGGGACATTAATAAAACATTTGTTAATTAGGATGAAATGATTGGAAATCTTGTCGAGACTCGATCTAACGGGACATTAATAAAACATTTGTTAATTAGGATGAAATGATTGGAAATAATTGTGTTATTTTGTGAATGTTCATTATACCCGTGTATAAGACTGGGTTATTAAGATGCGTATCCCAATTAAATATCAGGAAAATATAAGCTCTGAACATATGCTCCAAATTGGATATTCCTTTAAAAAAGAGATCTGAAAAAAATGTAGGTACCTACTTACCTAGGGTACTAGGTATTATACCAACACAGTTAACTTTGAAAATCGTAAAACTACTCTGGACCCCTAAAAAAAGTCCCATTAGGCCCAAACACTACACTGATACCAATGCAAAATGGTCAGATTGAAATTCGTTCAAAAATACATATAGGAATTTACAACAAAAACTAGTGTAGCTCGCTATACTGTAGTAATAGAAAAGTCACCAATTTTAATGTAAAATGTACCTAATGAAAAGTACTCAATTTTTAATGTAAAATGAAGTGAAAAATCACCCATTGCAATGTAAGATTTCATGACTCAAATTGGTGAAGGTTGACAGCTAGGTCCAAAGGGTCAGCTCGATGGAAGGTGTTGGGTTCAAGCCTCGTTATTCTGTCTGACACTCCTACGTGCTACATTATTAGTCTGGTCTTTATGCTATGCCATGTATTGTTTTACGTTGAACGGAGAAAAATTTTCCACATTAAACTGGCTGAAATTTCGACACATCATGTGGCACCTAAGTTCGGTTCCCGCCCGGGGTTCGTTCTTGGAACGGCTGGCTTTCTCCTATCCTGTCCACATTTTCTTTTCGCTTTCGGCATGATAAGATCTCCGTTGTTACACAGTGTTACCTCGACCTCTTGAAGAGACCAGCAATGTTTGAAGGAGAAGAGTGAAAAACAACAAGGGCGCAAAAGTCCTACATACTGGGCTCCGCACACGGGACTTTTAGGAAAGTCCCCCATTTTAATTTAAAATGTAATGAAAAGTACTCAATTTTTAATGTAAAATGTAATGAAAAGTCACCAATTTTAATGTTAAATGTAATGAAAAGTCACCCTTTTTAATGTAAAATGTAATGAAAAGTACTCAATTTTTAATGTAAAATGTAGTGAAAAGTCACCCATTGCAATGTAAGATTTCATGACTCAAATTGGTGAAGGTTGACAGCTAGGTCCAAAGGCTCAGCTCGATGGAAGGTGTTGGGTTCAAGCCTCGTTATTCTGTCTGACACTCCTACGTGCTACATTATTAGTCTGGTCTTTATGCTATATAATTTATATACTTATATTCTTCGTATTAGCTATGTACAGACATAATGTGTACATGAGTTCTAAGTATACTATACATCTATGTATACTTAGAAGTCATGTATCTATTGGGCAGGTACATAAATTAAGAACATATTGTGCTCACCAGTGGCGTAGAAATTGTTTGTCTTAGTCTAGTGGCAAAGATGTGTCTATGTACATGAGTTCTAAGTATACATCTATGTATACTTAGAACTCATGTATCTATTGGGCAGGTACATAAATTAAGAACATATTGTGCTCACCAGTGGCGTAGCAATTGTTCGTCTTAGTCTAGTGGCAAAGATGCTCGCCTGGTAAACGGAAAAGCGGGTTTTATCTTTATCTCAGTCAATTAAGGTATGAAATTTTGTCATCAATTAATAATTATGAGGACATGATTAGCCCAGTTGCCCAAAGCAATCACTCCATAACTCCAAATCTGATTGAGAGGTTGATGAAAAACGCCGACCCCGTCCCGTGAAAAGGCGAAGAAAAAGAAGAAGAATTAGCAAAATGGTAAAACTCTTGATTGCCATGCAGAAGGTCCCGGATTTGATATCCACCATGGAGAAAAATTTGTACTCGTTCATTAGATTGCAGAATTGCAGATATTTCAACGGGTTTCTTTCTGTTGTTCTCGCGTTGATCCAGCATGTAAATGGGAAGCATTGTGTCTCACCCATTTGAGAATCGTTCATAGATTGCAGATATTTCAACGGGTTTCTTTCTGTTGTTCTCGCGTTGATCCAGCATGTAAATGGGAAGCATTGTGTCTCACCCATTTGAGAGGTAACTACAGAATGGGCATGCTACGACACAGACAAGAAGTACCTTACCCCTACTTCACACGTCTGGGACTACTCAGTATTGGCTGACTAACACTCGACTGTCAAGACAAGCTAATAAGATAAAGATCTTTAGACTATTTTTTTTAACTCTTGTGTGAAGATTAAAAACGAACAACTTATGTGACACTCCCTCCTGTCATGAACCAAGCTCTCTCTCTCTCTCTCTCTCTCTCTCTCTCTCTCTGTCTCTCTCTCTCTGTCTCTCTCTCTCTCTGAGATGTTTTGTACAGGCCAGAATAAGGAACAAGTCCCTAGGTACTTACTACCTAACTACCTAACCTACACCTATAAGTACCCCTATACATATTTGACGCCTTCAAAGTAATATCCTAAGGCCAGCCACTCACCATCAGGTAGACCTGATCAGGTGTCAGGTAGGTATACCTGATCATTTGTACCTGTGAGGTGAATGGCTGGCCTAATACTCAAAATCCAAAATGTGTGGCCTGGGAGTTTTGGCATCTCCACTACTCTAAATTGTAATTTTTGATATCTACAGTGGTACCTATGTCTCTGTTGATTAGTTTTGCTTCGACATTCGTCATCACTCATCACAGCCATATTTACCAACAGAAGCCCAAAGTTTGGTCTCAAACTGATTGATTTGTGCTGAGACGGCTTTTTTTCTCGACTAATCTTCCTTCGGTTCATGGAATATCAAAATAAATATACCTTGATATCAAAAGCAACTTGTTCACTTGGAAAAATATCAACTCAGACTCAGAACTTCCACTTCCACGCCCTACTGATTCTAGAGAACATGTTCCAAATGATTTTACGACGATCAAATTCATTCTCATAAGGTGACTTGGGATGGAATTACATTTCTATTTAAATGAGATAAAGTTTAAATTAAAAACCGGTTCCAAGGATCTTCTAATTCTTCTCCATGATTCCAACATTTCCATATAAATATAATTTAAAATAAAAATATATAAATATAAATTATATATGTAAAAAGTACAGAGATAAACATATAGGTACTCCTTTACTGTTGGTAAGAGGAGATGAAAGACAAGAGTAGAGGTTTAACAGACTAGATTAGACTAGAATGATAGGCGAACTCAACAGGACCGGACCAACAGGACGATCCAGTGCAAACCGAACACACCGATCCAACCCGAGTCATCCATCAGTCCCACAGTCCAGGCTGTCCCAGGAAATCTCCAATTTCGTAGGGCGCAGCACTGAGAAGTTTATTTTTAAGTTGAAGTTTGAAATTAACAGGATTTTCTTCTTTAGTACGGAGTCTACCTTGTAAGTGCTAGGTCGGTTCTCGCCTGGGCAGATTTTATTCCAAACAGATTAGGTTCGTTCTCGGAACGGCTGGATTTCTTTTTAAGCATTTTTTTTTACGTTATACGTCACTGTTAATACGATAATAAGGGTGTCAGCGCAGTGGTTGCACATTTATCTTCTTATACAGGGTGTTGCTTTTATATTCGAACAATTCTACAGGGTGGTATTCTTGTATTTTGGATTTTTTTACGGGTCCTCAAGGCAGCAGTCCAAGGATAAGTTTTGCACAGCATATCATGGTCATAATACATCATAATATGTAGTAGACTTCTTTTTTATGAGGTTTGACAAAGGGAACTGTAACTGCTATGGTCTTATCGTCCCGAAATCGAAGAGAGAAGGAAGACAGGATAGGAGAAAGCCAGCCGGCAAAGATACTCGCCTGGTAAACGGAAAAGCAGGTTTTATCATTATCTCAGTTAATTAAGGTATGAAATTTTGTCATCAATTAATAATTACGAGGACATGATTAGCCCAGTTGCCCAAAGCAATCACTCCAGAACTCTCAATCTGATTGAGAGGTTGATGAAAAACGCCGACCCCGTCCCGTAAAAAGGCGAAAAAGAAGAAAAAGAATTAGCAAAATGGTAAAACTCTTGATTGCCATGCAGAAGGTCCCGGATTTGATATCCACCATGGAGAAAAATTTGTACTCGTTCATTAGATTGCAGAATTGCAGATATTTCAACGGGTTTCTTTCTGTTGTTCTCGCGTTGATCCAGCATGTAAATGGGAAGCATTGTGTCTCACCCATTTGAGAGGTAACTACAGAATGGGCATGCTACGACACAGACAAGAAGTACCTTACCCCTACTTCACACGTCTGGGACTACTCAGTATTGGCTGACTAACACTCGACTGTCAAGACAAGCTAATAAGATAAAGATCTTTAGACTATTTTTTTTAACTCTTGTGTGAAGATTAAAAACGAACAACTTATGTGACACTCCCTCCTGTCATGAACCAAGCTCTCTCTCTCTCTCTCTCTCTCTCTCTCTCTCTCTGTCTCTCTCTCTCTGTCTCTCTCTCTCTCTGAGATGTTTTGTACAGGCCAGAATAAGGAACAAGTCCCTAGGTACTTACTACCTAACTACCTAACCTACACCTATAAGTACCCCTATACATATTTGACGCCTTCAAAGTAATATCCTAAGGCCAGCCACTCACCATCAGGTAG